>NC_067478.1:89698481-89888481 GCF_947179515.1 Apodemus sylvaticus | reverse complement strand
TAATACATACACAAAGGAGCTGGTATATTTTATGTTCATTTATGTGTCTTATGTTTAGAGTCAGCAGTTACTTAACTATACTTTTATTATTTGTTCCACATTAAGTTTCATTTGTAGCACAATGCCTTAAATATATTAATTAAAAATATCCAGGACATAATCCACAAATTAAATGATGTCCAAAAAGAGTGGAGGAGTGGTCCCTGGTTCTGGAAAGACTCAGTGCAAGAGTATAGGGGAATTCCAGAACAGGGAAGTGGGAAGGGGTGGATGGAAGAATAGGGGGATGGAAGAGGGCTTATGGGACTTGCGGGAAGTGGGGACCCAGAAAAGGGGAAATCATTTGCAATGTAAATAAAAAAATTAAATAAATAAATAAATAAATAAGAAAAGAAAATATATATACAAGAAGTTGAAGCTTTCAATGAGTAACTTTCTGAGCATACCCGCTCAGCATCATAATTAAATTGTAGGCTGTTTACTCTAAGTGTTGCAACCAAGGTTATTCTGTATATTTTACAAGTTGAAAAATAAATTTGCCTTATAAAATATTTATAAACAATAAAAAATTAGTCAACAACCTAGGTTAACAAAAAATGACTATAAAACCTTCATAGTGAGTGAATTTAAGTTAGTATTCACAGAAGTGTTTATTGTGATATTGCATAGTACGGACTTGCAGAATGCTTAGTGGAGCTGTGGAATACAAGTAGTCTAGTTCTTAACTGGATTTAATGACATGACAACAATGTAATGAGTAGAATGACAAGACTACACCCATAGAAAAAGAATTACAGTCAATTTTCTGGTATATTTCTGTGAAGAAACATTTGAACAATTCAAGTTACAGAAGCAAGCATTTAGTCTGGGGCTTGAATAGAGTTACATAGGCTTAGGCCATACTCATTGTGATGAAGAATGTGGCAGCAGGCAGGCAGATAGGCAACCAGGCTATTATGTCAATGGAGCTGAGACCTACAACCTGATCTGCAGTAGGATAAAAAGTTTTTAGACTATGGCTGGCATAAGCTTTGGATGCCTCAAATGACATACTCCCACCAACAAAGCCACACCTTTTCCAAGAAAGGTCACAACTTCTAATACTTACTAAATAGTCTGCCAATTGGTATCCAAATATTCTAACGAATGAGTCTATGGGAGCCATTCTCATTCAAATAATGAGAGCTATCTTATCCCAACTGAGTAGTTCTAAACAAATGCATATATGAGCAGCACTGATTGGATGTATGATGCTATGTGTGTACATATATATTATATTATACTATACTACACTATATTATATTACATTATATTACGTATGTGTGTGACATACATTATATGTGTATGTATCAATAATTAAAGAAGTCAACATTTTGAGAGAAGCTGAGAGAGAGATTTAGAGAAGCTGTAGAGGAGAGGGAGAGATGGAATGCTTGAAATGCATAAATACAGTGTATTTATGTATGAAATCTCCCAAAGCAATTTTTAGTTGAAATGAATATTAACTGTATTATTAATGTTATTTAAAAAAAAAGACATGAAGACCATGGAATGAGTATGGGTCTTGAGAAATAATAAGATGTCACAAATGTCTATTAACAAAGGAATATAGAAAGGAGTAGGAGAGACTAAGATTTTATGAGGTAAGGACTTGTATCTGAACATACCTCTCCTTCACAGACAGCTCAAGGTTGTTTGCTTATCTTCTCCTTTACCCTAGAAGAGAAAATGACCTTGAACATGTGAGGGGCAGATTACACTGAATTATCTGTTGAGCCACTATTCCTTAAAATTGGTTCTCAAGATCATTTGTTATTCTACACAATTGGTTAATATAAACATTGTATATGCTGACCACAGAAACAAGAGATTGCTTATAAAAAAAATAGTGGGAGTTATTACCCTACATAATCTTATCCCTCAAGTATTCATCTCTGGAGAAATCAATAATCAAAATTAATACATATTCCCGTGTGGTTCCCAAGTATGTAAGGTAGTCAAGTCATAAGATTCCTATTTCTTTTTAAACTATGGATATCATAAATATGTTTGAAGGAGTACAATATTCATGAAACCTTAAAGATATTCACTAAAGGGATTTTCTAAAACTATTCTCTTCAAAATTTAAAAATCTGTGCAAACACCTAAAAGGTTTGAATTTTGTAACTCCCATTGACATGTGCCAAATGAGCCTAGATAGTGTGAGAATGTGCAAAATCAATTTACTAGGTATATTTCATTCAAGGATTGGAAAAAAGCAGCTTTCTCCATTATGAACATATAATAACTTACATGTTTTTAAAAAAATACAGAAAAAGTGGCAAGTAAGACTAATAAGAAAAAATAGGTGGAGAGGTAGCGAATGGGGTGCCAGTAAACGCAGATGATGTCAAGAGCTACTGAGTCCAACTAGGGAAGCTGATTCTATACCAATGGGAATAAGATGTGTTTACTCCTTCTTGATTTCCTTTTGTTTTAAATCTTTTTTATTAGATATAGTCCTTATTTACATTTCAAATCTTGTCCCATTTCCTGGCCCCCCCCCCTGAAAATCCCATAACCTATCTCCCCTCTCCCTGTTCCCCAATCAACCCTCTCCAGCTTCCCTGTCCTGGTATTCCTCTACATTGCAGCAACTTGCCTTTCCAGGATCAAGGGCCTCTCCTTCCAATGTCCAAAAAGGTCATCCTCTGCTACCTATGTGTCTGGAGCCATGTAGTAGACATGGTAACTCCATGTCTACTCTTTGGTTGATGGTTTTGTCCCTGAGAGCTCTGGGAGTACTAGGTGGCTCATATTGTTGTTTCTCCTATGGCACTGCAAACCTCTTCAGCTCCTTGGATTCTTTCTCTAGATCCTCCATTGTGGATCCTTTTCTCAATTCAATGGCTTGCTGAGAGTGTCCCCCGCCTATTTGTCAGCTCTGGCAAAGCCTCCAAAGTGACAGCTTCCTTATAATATTAATCTTAAAAATTGAATTGTTTTTTTAAATTGTTTTCTGTCATTTCCTGCTAAAACTTTTTATTTATCAGGTATCTGTCCTTGGATGTTGTGAAGTTAATATCTAATTGCATAAAATATTAGCAAAATTTGATCTTCTCAATTTAAATAATACAAGAGGTTAGTTAGCAAAGGAGATCAAAAGTAGGCATTATTTAGAGCTCTCTTTTTCTGACCCTTCTCCTTCAGAATTGATCTTTATGTTCGGAATAGTACTTATCACTATTCAGAAAACATTTTTATAATTTAACCTCTTTTTTCATATGAATAGATGATACAAATAAACATTACAGTTAAAGAGTAAACTTTTGAGTCTGAAGCTTCTAAAGGTATGAAAGAAAAGTAGTGTAAATCTACATAAGAAGGAAATATGTATAAGGATTGTAGGGCAGTGAGGAGGAGTCAAACAGCAGCGATAAGAATGTGGACCAGATAGCGATAGTGGTACAAAGTACATCCATTCTTCATATCAGTGTCATTGTATATTAAGTTAGTGTGTAGGCCTGCATCAAAATCTCTCTTTTGCTTCCATTGATACTATCTGTAGTTCTAGATACAGTAAGAAAAATCAGAGTTATGCATTGTTTATTTCAATCATTTAACTTATACATGAAAAAATATTTTCAAATAATTTGCAAATTAATCAAAAAGGCATGTACAATCACTGAGACAACCAAGGGGTAGAGAAGAAATTTTATTCCAAACTTAATATTGTAAGGCTTCCATAACAGAGCAGTATTCATACATGTAAGTATAACCAAACAGAAAAAGGAATTTGAAGTATCTTTGGGGGTGTGGGAATAGTTTACTATCTGTGAATAAACTCAGGTTTTACCAGAAAATAACATTTCTCCATGGATATGAATCTTAGAATCCTCTTCTATTATGGTACATTTTTACCAAATAAAAACATATGACAAATAATCTCATATTTAATGCCATCAAATGCTTCTTATAGACTATATCCTTCCTTACACTGCAGTAATTGCCAAGAAAAACTATTCTTTGTTTTGAGAAAACAGCTTTTGTAGTAACTTTTTTAGGGCAACTTTGACATCTTTATTTCTCAGGCTATAGATCATGGGATTCAACATAGGTACAACAATGGTATAAAGTACAGATGATACTTTCCCTTGGTCCATGTTGCTGACTGAAGGTGGTTGGAGATACATGAATACTGTAGAACCATAGAAAATAGCAACAGCCAAGATGTGGGAACTGCAGGTGCTAAAGGCCTTGGCTCTGCCCCCAGAGGATTTAATGTGAAGAATGCTGACAATGATGAAGATGTAAGAGCTAAGGATGGTCATAGCTGGTACAATAATATTAAATGCACTTAAGGACAGTGCTAGTACTTCATTGATAAAAGTACTAGAGCAAGAGAGCTCTAGTAGTGGGAAAAGATCACAGAAGTAGTGGTTTATTTTATCAGTCTTACAGAAAAGCACTCTTAGAAGGAAGACAGTATGAACTGTAGAACTGAGTAAACCAACACCATACACCATGGCTACCATCAGTAAGCAGACTTGATAGGACATAGTTACATTGTAAAGCAAAGGGTTAGATATAGCCACATAGCGGTCATATGCCATTGCAGCCAACATGTGACTTTCTGCAACAACAAAAGTACAAAAGAAGTAGAACTGAGTTATGCATTCTGGGTACGGGATGACATTCTTCTCTGTCACAAAGTTCAACAGCATTTTGGGAACAATGACAGTAGACTGACAGCAGTCAATAAAGGATAGGCTGCTGAGTAAATAATACATAGGTGTATGTAGCTGAGAACTAAACAGAATCAAGACAATCATGCCAAGGTTTCCAACAACTGTAACCAAATATACTGCTAGGAATGTGAGAAACAGGGGCAACTGGAGCTTTGAATTCTCTGCTAAACCAGCAAGAATGAACTCTGCCACTGAGGTATCATTTGATTCTTCCATAGTCTATTGGAAAGCATATGTAAAAAATTAGACAGAAGAAAAATTGAGTATCTATTTTTCTACCACTCTATGAATTTTGAAACATAATTAAAATATTTTCAGATATCTGCAATCATAAGGCATCCTCTTTTTCATTCGAGAAGTCACAGATTTTACAGTCCTAGAAAAAGGAGACATGAAAATATATTGATACATGTTACACATTTGTGACCTTAGTGTAAGAATTGTTTTATTTGTACAAATTTTCTATCCTGATTCAGTTCATTTCTAACCATTTTAATACTTTTAATTGAGTGGTTCAATAATTTCTCATCACTTATTTATAGCATGTCTCTTTAAATATTTTTTTGCAATTAGTAAAGTAAAAACACCACAAGCAATTCATTGCCAAAATTACAGTTGATACCAAACAACTGAAAATTTTTTACTAAAATAATGAACAGGAGAGTTGTCTACCTCTTGTCTTTAATTCTAAATATTGTGTTTGAAAATTAGACACACACAAAAAAATGATTGAAAGGCAATAGATTAGAAATCAAGAAACTAAAACATCTACTAGTACATTGATGATATAGGAAATAAAAAAGAGAATAATTAAGTATAATTAGCAGCATATCTAGGTAATGTTAGAAGATAAAAATCACAGCATAAATGTTAAAGATGTTGAAGATTAAGAAATCATCATTCCTAAGAGATATTGTGGAGTTCTTCTTTGAACCTTGTTTTAATTTGATTCAGCAGCTGGGTTTTCCTGTCCCCAACAAAGCGTAGCTGTAACAATTCTGCACCAATTGTTCTAATCCATAGTGAAAAGTTTCATAAAGACTATACGTAGATACTGTTAATTCATATTCATGTAAAGCAGTCCCTTATATGGTAATACCAGACTTCTTGTTTTTCTAACTAGGTGTATTTAAAGGAGATCTCATTTTGATTTTAATGCTTCTCTTAAATACATCTCTTCTATAACAGGTGAGAGCCATGTATTATGATAGAATGTGCTTTGCAAAATGGAAGTTTGGGAAACTTAGCTCCTAATACAACATATTGAAGAAGGTTATATGACAGTTTCATTAACACTGCTGTGAGAATGATTTAGTTACCACAGGTATGGTATCCTAACACAGGGCTTACTTTGGTTCTTTATTTATAGATTTCTTTTGAATGCCATTTGCCCTTCAGCCTTCTGCCATATCAGCATGTAGAAAGTGAGACTTCATTTGGTATGGGCTTTTGACATTAACCTTCTCAATCTTCAGAAAATTATGAGACGTTAAATATAGTTTTGATCACTCTATATTACCTCCCTGTGCTATTATGTCACATCAAAAAGAGTAGACCATGATACATTTCTCTGAGTCTGCTTATGAGCTGTTTTAACTATGTTGCTTGTCCTTCACAAAGCCTGGAAAAATTAGTTTCCATCACAGAAGCTGTATTATTAGTTTCCCAATTATGATATACTGATGCTTGTGGGCTTTGACAAATGTCATGTCATTAACTTTCTCTGCAGCCCAGTTCTAGAACTCCTAATTCTGTTCTGATCTTATTGTATCACCTAAATAACTCTGTGCCTCGGTTCTTGATGGAGCATTCCTCAAAACTTGCTTTGCATTATTTCTCTTAGGTTCCCTTTGTCAGTTGCTTCTTATATTAATGAATGCAGAGTCAAGCATGGCCTTGGTAAGGTCAGAATGACATGGTTCCTGCCCCTGGGACAGGGCCAACAAGGCATCAACCTCCTTGAGTGTCAATGGTTGCTGTGGGCATTAAGCTTGTTTGTATAATAATGTACATATTTTTACATTCCTCCTTAAAAATATGTCATTCTGATTAATTTAAAATGATTAGAGACAGCACAAGTCTGAGAGCTGAAGTTGTGGTGAATATCTTAGCAAAATGTAAGTTTTCTTCAGAACAGCCCTTAAAGATGTGTAAAGTAACACTAAAAACATGAGTTCAAAAATATATAAATTCTCAACTATGTAAAATGTAAGAATACAATATGAATTATATGAAGGGCTTTATGAAAGTAAAAGAACAAAAGCAGCTGCACTGTAATCCAACTTGTCAGAAGGATACTAAGGAAAGAGATAGAGATTTAGGAAGTGGCGATCAAAGGAGAGCCCACCCAGCTAAGATTTTTGTTTATACTTACAGAAGCAGATAGATTCCCTGAGTTCAAAATGAGCCTGGGACAAAGGGAACTTAGATCCAAGCCCAGGCATTATAGAAGTGGTAGTTTCAGGTTAGGGTCCCACCCAGTTATTTTATAGACTGTACTTAACAAAGGCAGACAGATCTGTGAGTTCTTTGCAATGTATAAATAAAAAAAAAATGTGTATGCTTTCTGTCTGCATAGAATTAGGAGGTTGGGGTCATGGGATAGTAATTTATGTGAAGATCCAAATGGAACCTGAAATAAATGACTGTATAAATATGTAAATAAAAAATGGGCTTTTCATTTCCAAGGGGTGAGCTATCCAGAAAGGTTTTGTAAAATAGCAAGGTAGCAAGGGAGAACTGCATTGAGAACAGAGATAGGGAGAGAGAGACAGAGAGAAACAGACATAGAGAGATAGAGACAGAGTCAGAGACAGAGAAAGAGAGCACTGTCTGGAGAGCTCCAGAAAAATCAGAACAGATAGAAAGCCATCTAGAGAGCTGTCTCAAGTGGAACATAGGTCATCAGCTTGTAAACATCAGGTTTGTTTTCTAGTCATTTGTTTTGCTACTCCAGGACACTGCTTCCTCAGAACCCTTCTGAGTCAAGTCTAGTCCTTAGCAAGTGAATCATAAGCAAAATAACAAAAAACATTTAATGTCTATCATTTTTTCTTTTTTTAGCAATAAATTCAGATTGAAAAAAATCCACATATATTTAACATATATGATCTCAATTGTTTAGACTGTGAAAATGTTTCTCTTTTCAGTAGTACTAGCAATAAAATCAAAATATGTATCACCTCCCAAAGTTTGCTGGTAGGAATTTGTGTCTCTTGCTTATCTGAATTTTTGGAATAAATATTTGATATAAAATATACCACCAAATAGTTTGAGTTACATAATCCCATAATTAAACTTTCAGCATGATACTACATGGGATATATTCATGAAGATATGAAGATGAAGACTGATTCACTAAAAATACTGGAGACTATTAATTCATTGAACATCTGTATTATGAATATTCTTCTGATGTCTCACAATCGTTATTGTATTCTCCAGCTCATTAAGTTTTTACTTCAGCAGTAAAATTCCACTAATAATTCATATTAGTGGATCTGTGCAGTCTTTTTCCTTTGACGACTGGCTTATTTATCACAACAGTATCCCCTCAGTTTAGTCAAAATTTTTTCAATCAGTGCAATTTCACTTATAAGGAAAAAATCAATGAAGATTCAGAACAATCTAATATACATTCATAATTTTTGTATCATGTACTGCTTACTATTAACTAATATAAAATATGAATAAGACAGCTAAAGTTATTGACTTTTAATAGATAATTTCTTACATTATATAATCACAAATTATATGTCAAACTAGAGAAAAGGAATCCATAGTTATATGAATTCAAATATTATCTAATTTTCATGTATAATTTATTAATGTATTATTTTTTAATTCTGTATGCATAATTTTGTCTTCAGAATAGCATTATAGCAATAATTTAGATAATACAAAATAAGAAATTGCTATGACTTTTAATAGAAATAGTATTTTTATGCTCTGATTATGATACATAATAATATTGTTAGACTGTTAAAATGAACCAATATTAAAATGAACCAATATTAAAATGAATATAAAGTGTTAAGCATATAGGATAGAAAAATAAGAAATACATACAATCTGCTTTTCAGAATTTTACTGTCTAGAAGAGCATAGTTAGGCCTTCAATTTAAGTATTTATAATATCCTGAAGAGCACAGCCAATATGATGCTCTTCCTGACTGAGGGGATGGTATCAGCAAAGGTATTTTAGAGGATCACAGGAAATAAAACTTCTTTTCTTTTTTGGCTCAAGTATCACATGATATGAATATTCTAGGAAAGTACATTAAGTATGTCATAGTTATAAGTTGTAATTTTATTTAAGGTTTATTCTTGTCTCCTTATCTTATTAAAAAAAATTGTTGTTCTTAAAATATTTGTGTTTTATTCAATAATTTTTAAAATAAATTATAATTTTCATAAATTAAAAGGCAATCCAATAAATAAGTATTAGTCTAGCAAATAAATACCATTTACAAAACTCAAGCAAAAATTAAAGTATTTTTATTATTTAAAACAATTTTTAAGTTTAAAAGTATTTAAGTATATTCCTCTCCTCCCCCACATTTTTTGAAATCCTCTCCCCCTCCTTACCTGTACAACTTAAGTATTTTCAGAATAAAACAAAAAAAGCATAATATACAACAAAAAAGTCTCCCAAAATGAAGAAAAGTAAAGCACACCCCCACAATAAAACTAACAAACTGTAACAAAATAAAAGCAAAACCACAAAATTATATATATATATATATATATATATATATATATATATATATATATATATGAAAAATGATGAAGTTCATATATGTTAGTCAATTACTGCTGATCATGAGGCCTGTCCTGGAGTAGTTTATATACCCAGTGTCACTCTAATGGAGAAAACTGATTTTCCCTTTCCCAGCAAGAAAAAGTAAGAGTTCAGATAAACTGACTAGAATTCTTTCATTTTTTGAAATACAACAAAATAAAACAGAGAAGATGAAACAAAAACTACAACATTGATGTTGGACCCCACAAGACAACAGAGAAAAAATTTCAAAGAGAAGAAACAAGATTCAGAGAACCACACTCAGGAATCCTATAAAAATACGAAACTAAAAGACATAATACATACACAAAGGAGCTGGTATATCTTATGTTCATTTTATGCTTCCTATGTTTAGAGTCAACAGTTACTTAACTATATAGTTATTATTTGTTCCATATAAGTTTCATTTGTAGTAATTAACACCTTAAATTTATGAATTAGAAATTTTTCAACGACCTAACTTAACAAAAAATGACTGTAAAACCTTCATAGTGAGTGAATTAAATTAGTATTCAAAAAAGTGTTGTGATTTTATGTAGCAATGACTTGGAGAATTCTTAGGGGGACTGTGGAAATCAAGTAGTCTAGTTCTTAGCTGAATTTAATGACATGGCAACAATGTAATGGGAAGAATGACAAGACTACACCCATGGAAGTAGAGCTACAGGAACTTTTCTGGTATTTTGCTGTGAAGAAACATCTGGCCAAATCAAGATAAGAAAGCAAGCATTTAGTCTGGGGCTTGAGTAGAGTTACAGAGGCTTAGGCCATGCTCATTGTGATGGGGAATGTGGCAGCATACAGGCAGACAGGCAACCAGGCTACTGTGTTCATGGAGCAGGAGCTGAGACCTACAACCTGATCTGCAGTAGGATAAAAAGTAGTGAGACTATGGCTGGCGTGAGCTTTAGAAGCCTCAAATGACATACTCCAACCAACAAAGCTACACATTTTCCAACAAAGGTCACTTCTAATCCTTACCAAATAGTCTGTCTGTTGGTATCCAAATATTCTAATATATGAGTCTATGAAAGCCATTCTCATTCAAATAATGACAGCTATCCTATCCCAACTGATTAGTCCTTAACAAATATATATATATGAGCAGCACTGATTGGACACATGATGTTGTGGGTATACAAACATACATACATACATACTTACATCCATACCTACATATATTATATTATACTATACTATACTATATTGTATATGTGTGTGATATATATTACACATTATGTATATGTAACAATAATTAAAGAAGTCAACATTTTGAGAGAGATTTAGAGACATTTGGGAGAGAGATTTAGAGAAGTTGTAGAGGAGAAGGAAAGATGGAATGCTTGAAATGGTGTAAATATAGAGTATTTATGTATGAAATCCCCCAAAGCAATTTTTCATTTTGTTTTTTGCAAGACAGGGTTTCTCTGTGTAGCCCTGGCTGTACTGGAACTCACTCTGTAGACCAGGCTTGCCTTGAACTCAGAAATCCACCTGCCTCTGTCTCCCAAGTGCTGGGATTAAAGGGGTGCGCCACCATCGCCAGGCTCCAAAGCAATTTTTAATTGAAAAACATATTAAATGTATTATTAATGTTATTTTAAAAAAGACTTGAAGATCTTGGAATGAAAAATGGCTTTTGAGAGATAAAAAACTGTCACACATGCCAATTAAGAAGGGAATACAGAAAGGAGTAGGAGAGACTAAGATTTTAAGAGGTAAGGACTTGTATCTGAACATACCTCTCCTTCACAGACAGCTCAGTATAGGTTGCTTATCTTCTCCTTTACCCTAGAAGAGAAAATTATCTTGAACAAGTAAAGGGCAGATTACACTGAATTATCTGTTTAGCCACTATTCCTTAAAGTTGGTTCTTAAGATAATTTGTTATTCTATAAAATTGGTTAATATAAACATTTTATATGCTGGCCACAGATACAGGAGATTGCTTATAAAAAGGAAGGTGGGAGTTATTACCCTATATAATCTTGTCCCTCAAGAATTCATCTCCGGAGAAATCAATAATTAAAATTAATATGTATTCTCCAGTGGTTCCCAAGTGTGTAAGGTAGCCTGGTCATAAGATTCCTATTTCTTTTTAAACTATGGATATCATAAATATATGTTTGAAACACTACAATATTCATGAAACTGTAAAGATATTCACTAAAGGGATTTTCTAAAAATATTTTCTTAAAAATTTAAAAATCAGTGTAAACACCGAAAAGGTTTGAATTTTGTAGCTGCCATTGACATGTGCCAAATGAGCTTAGATAGTGTGAGAATGTGCAAAATCATTTTACTAGGTAAATTTTATTCAAGGATTGGAAAAAAAAGCAGCTTTCTCCATTATGAGCTTATAATAACTCAGATATTTTTAAAATGCAGAAAAAGTGGCAAGTACGATTAATAAGAAAAAGATAGGTGGAGAGGTAGAGAATGGAACACCAGTCAACACAGATGACGTCAAGAGCTACTGAGTCCAACCAAAGAAACTGGTTCTATCCCAAATGCAATAAGATGTCCTCACTCCTTCTTAATTTCCTTTTGCTTTAATTCTTTTTATAAGATATATTCTTTATTTACATTTCAAATCTTGTTCCATTTCCTGGTCCCTCTCCCCCTGAAAATCCCATAAAGCATCTCCCCTCTCCATGTTCCCCAATCAACACTCTCCAGGTTCCCTAACCTGGTATTTTTCTACACTGCCTCATCTTGCCTTTCCAGGATCAAAGGCCCGTCCTCCCCATGTCCAACAAGGCCATTCTCAGCTGCCTATGTGTCTGGAGCCATGAGTAACTCCATATGTACTCTTTGGTTGATGGTTTTGTCCCTGACAGCTCTGGGATTACTAGGTGGCTCATATTTTTGTTCCTCTTATGACACTGCAAAACCCTTCAGCTCCTTGCTTTCTTTCTCTAGCTCCTCCATTGGGGACCCTGTTCTCAATTCAATGGCTGACTGAGAGTGTCTCCCTGGGTATTTGTCAGGCTATGGCAAAACCTCCCAAGTGACAGATATATCTGACTCCAATCAGCAAGTACTTGTGAGCATCGATAATAGGGTCTGGGTTTTGGAACTGTATATGGGATGGATCCCTAGGTGGGGCAGTCTCTAAATGGTCTTTCCCTCACACTTGGCTCTATACTTTGTATCTCCTCCTGTGACTATTTTGTTTCCCCTTTTAAGTAGGCTTTATCCCGGGAATGCAGGGTTGGTTCAATGTACCGAAATCCATCAATGCAATCCACTACATAAACAAACTCAAAGAAAAAAAACCACATGGTCATTTCATTGGATGCTGAAAAAGCATTTGACAAAATTCAGCATCCTTTCATGCTTAAAGTCTTGGAGAGAACAGGAATTCAAGGCCCATACCTAAACATAGTAAAAGCAATATACAGCAAACCGGTAGCCAGCATCAAACTAAATGGAGAGAAACTTGAAGCACTCCCATTGAAATCAGGGACCAGACAAGGCTGCCCCCTTTCTCCTTATCTTTTCAATATTGTACTTGAGGTACTAGCACAGGCAATTCGACAACATAAGGAGGTCAAAGGGATACAAATCGGAAAGAAAGAAGTCAAACTATCATTATTTGCAGACGACATGATAGTCTACCTAAGTGACCCAAAAAACTCCACTAGAGAGCTCCTACAACTGATAAACAACTTCAGCAAAGTGGCAGGTTATAAAATCAACTCAAGCAAATCAGTGGCCTTCCTATACTCAAAAGAAAAGCAGGCTGAGAAAGAAATTAGGGAAATGACCTCCTTCACAATAGCCACAAACAGTATAAAGTATCTTGGGGTGACTCTTACCAAACATGTGAAAGATCTGTATGACAAGAACTTCAAGACTCTGAAGAAGGAAATGGAAGAAGACCTCAAAAAATGGGAAAACCTCCCATGCTCATGGATCGGTAGAATCAATATAGTTAAAATGGCCATTTTGCCAAAAACAATATACAGATTCAATGCAATACCCATCAAAATCCCAACTCAATTCTTCACAGAGTTAGAAAGAGCAATTATCAAATTCATCTGGAACAACAAAAACCCAGAATAGCTAAAACTATTCTCAGCAACAAAAGAAAGTCTGGGGGAATCAGTATCCCTGACCTCAAGCAATACTACAGAGCAATAGTGTTAAAAACTGCATGGTATTGGTACAGTGACAGGCAGGAGGATCAATGGAACAGGACTGAAGATCCAGAAATGAACCCACAGACCTATGGCCACTTGATCCTTGACAAAGAGGCTGAAAACATCCAATGGAAAAAGGTAGCCTTTTCAACAAATGGTGCTGGTTCAACTGGAGGTCAGCATGCAGAAGAATGCGAATTGATCCATCCTTGCCTCATTGTACTAAGCTCAAATCCAAATGGATCAAGGACCTCCACATAAAGCCAGACACTCTGAAGCTAATAGAAAAGAAACTGGGGAAGACCCTTGAGGACATCAGTACAGGGAGAAAGTTTATGAACAGAACACCAAAAGCATATGCTCTAAGATCAAGAATTAACAAATGGGACCTCATAAAATTACAAAGTTTCTGTCAGGCAAAGGACACCATCAAGAAGACAAATCGGCAACCAACAAATTGGGAAAAGATCTTCACCAATCCTACATCAGATAGAGGGCTAATATCCAATATATATAAAGAACTCAAGAAGTTAGACTCCAGAAAACCGAACAACCCTATTAAAAAATGGGGTACAGAGTTAAACAAAGAATTCTCACCTGAAGAACTTCGGATGGTGGAGAAGCATCTTAAAAAATGCTCAACTTCATTAGTCATTAGGGAAATGCAAATCAAAACAACCCTGAGATTTCATCTTACACCAGTCAGAATGGCTAAGATTAAAAATTCAGGAGACAGCAGGTGTTGGAGAGGGTGTGGAGAAAGAGGAACACTCTTCCACTGCTGGTGGGGTTGCAAATTGGTACAACCACTCTGGAAATCAGTCTGGCAGTTCCTCCGAAAACTGGGCACCTCACTTCCAGAAGATCCTGCTATACCACTCCTGGGAATATACCCAGAGGATTCCCCACCATGTAATAAGGATACATGCTCTACTATGTTCATAGCAGCCCTATTTATAATTGCCAGATGCTGGAAAGAACCCAGGTATCCCTCAACAGAAGAGTGGATGCAAAAAATGTGGTATATCTACACAATGGAGTACTATTCGGCCATTAGAAACAATGAATTCATGAAATTCTTAGGCAAATGGATGGAGCTAGAGAACATCATACTAAGTGAGGTAACCCAGACTCAAAAGGTGAATCATGGTATGCACTCACTAATAAGTGGATATTAACCTAGAAAACTGGAATACCCAAAACATAATCCACACATCAAATGAGGTACAAGAAGAAACGAGGAGTGGCCCCTGGTTCTGGCAAGACTCAGTGAAGCAGTATTCGGCAAAACCAGAATGGGGAAGTGGGAAGGGGTGGGTGGGAAAAAAAAAAAAAAAGAAGGACCGGAGTATCCATACTTTGTTCTTCTTCCTTCTTGAGCGTCATTTGATCTGTGAAATGTGTCTTGGGTATTCCAAACTTCTGGATAATATTCACTTATCAGTGAGTGTATACTATGTGTGTTCTTTTGTGATTGGGTTACCTCACTAAGGATGATATTTTTCAGTTCTACCCATTTGCCTAACAATTTCATGAATTTATTGTTTTTAATAGCTGAGTAGTATTCCATAGTGTAAATATACAACATTTTCTGGATCCATTCCTCCACTGAGGGACATCTGGATTCTTTCCAGCTTCTGCCTTTTATTAATAGGACTGCTATAAACATAGTGGAGCATGTGTCCTTATTACATGCTGGGGAATACTCTGCATGTATACCTAGAAGTGATATAACAGGGTTCTCCAGTAGCATTGTACAGTTTTCTGAGGAGCCGCCAAATCAATTTCCAGAGTGGTTGTACCAGCTGTACTCACACCAGCAGTGGAGGAATGTTCCTCCCCAGCATCTGCTGTCTCCTGAATTTTTGATCTTAGTTATTCTGACTGGTGTGAGGTGAAATCTCAGGGTTGTTTTGATTTGCATTTCCCTGATGACTAAGGATGTTGAACATTTCTTTAGGTGTTTCTGAGTCATTCAGTATTACTCACATGAAAATTGTTTATCTCTGTACCCCATTCTTAATAGGAACATTTGGTTCTCTGGAGTCTAACTTCTTGAGTTCTTTGTATACATTGTGTTTTAGCCCTCTGTTGGATGTAGGGTTGGTAAAGATCTTTTCCCAATTTATTGGTTGCTGTTTTGTCCTATTGACAGTGCCCTTTGCCTTACAGAAACTTTGTAATTTTATGAGGTCCCATTTGTCAATTCTTGATCTTAGAGCATAAACTATTGGTGTTCTGTTTGGGACTTTTCCCCTGTGCCCATGTGCTCAAGACTCTTCCACAGTTTCTTTTCTGTTAGTTTCAATGTGTCTGGTTTTATGTAGGTCTTTGAAACCCCCCCCCACATAAACAGAGATACATAATCACAGAGATAGAGTGTGGAGCAGAGTCTGAGAGAAAGACCATCTGAGACTATGCCACCTAGGGACCCATCCCATATACAGTTATAAAACCCTGACACTATTATTGATGCCCACAAGTGCTTGCTGACTGGAGTCAGATATAGCTGTCACCTGGGTGGCTCTGCTAGTGCACGACAAATACAGAGGGGGACACTTTAAGTCAGGCATTGAACTTATCACAGGGTCCCCAATGGAGGAGCTAGAGAAAGGTCCCATGGATCTGAAGGGATTTGCAGTGCCATAGGAGGAACAGCAATATGAGCCACCCAGTATTCCCAGAGCACTCAGGGACAAAGCCATCAACCTGAGAGTAGACATGGTGTTACCCATGCCTCCAGATGCATAGTCAACAGAGGATGGCCTTGTTAGACATCAAAGGGAGGGGAGGCCCTTCATCCTGGAAAGGCTAGATGCAGCAGTGTAGAGGAATGCCAGGACAGGGAAGTGGGAGAGTGTTTATCGGGGAACAGGGGGAGAGGAGATGACGTATGGGATTTTGGGGGTAGGGGAACCAGTAAAGGGAACAACATTTGAAATCTAAATAAAGAATATATCTAATAATAAAAGAGAAAGAGAAATGCTTAAGATGTGAAATTTTATTATACTTTTCTTTTTCTTGGTGCATGAGAGAGAGGGGAGAGGGAGAATGAGAGAGAAAAGGCATGTACTTGTTTTGTAAATTAAGTTTTATTAGAACATGAAAAATAATAATTCATCTAAAAACTCAAATTTCAATAAATTACTAGGCCTATGCTATAGTCAATGTGAACAAGAGAAAAGAGAGAAAAACAATCTTCATTTCTAGGAAATTTGCCATGTTATGACTCATGTGGAAGCTATATGTACCAGCTTGGTGCGTGCCAAGCTTGGCCTGGACAATCTTCAAGAAGTTTTTATTCTGAAAGAATACTATTATAATACTTTTGTATAATATTTAATTGTAATATAGGCCTGCCCTTTCTGCTGTGGCAGAGTATTGCCAGGTCTGCCCCAGTGAAGACAGCATTTCCTGATACTTCCTAGAGAACCAGTTGCACTCCAAGGCATTTGGTAATACCTCTCTGCTACCTCTGAGGCTGCTGATAGGGATCTGGCAGGACAGGCTACCCAGCAACCACCAAAACCCCCGCCCTCCCAAATACCATTCCCCTTCTATTCCTTCTGCCCATTCCTCCACTGCCTGCCATTTCAGCTGGGGCAGACTCTTGCCAAGTCTGCCACAGTGAAGACACCATCTCCTGATACTTCCTAGAGAACCAGTCATACTCAAGGCACTTGGAGTGCAGAGAGGCCTGGGAGCACAGAAGAGTTGGTTGCCCAGGAGTGCCTACATACCTGTGTGCACTGAGAGAACAGGGATACCAGGAATACAGATACACAGGCTTGCAGGACAAATAAGCCACAGTCAGAGACAGCAAGACCAGCGAACACCAGATATAACTAGATGACAAAAGGCAAACATAAGTATATTACCAACAGAAACCAAGGCAACATAGCACCATCCAAACCAAGTTCTCCCACATCAACAAATTCTGAGTTATGCATTCTGGGTACGGGATGACATTCTTCTCTGTCACAAAGTTCAACAGCATTTTGGGAACAATGACAGTAGACTGACAGCAGTCAATAAAGGATAGGCTGCTGAGTAAATAATACATAGGTGTATGCAGCTGAGAACTAAACAGAATCAAGGTGATCATGCCCAGATTTCCAACAACTGTAACCAAATATACTGCTAGGAAGAAGAGAAATAGAGGCAATTGGAGATATGGATTCTCTGTTAAACCAGCAAGAATGAACTCTGCCACTGAGGTATCATTTGATTCTTCCATGGTCTACTGAAAAGTATATGTAAAAAAATTATATAGAAGAAAAATTTTGCATATCCATTTTCCTACCACTCAATGAACTTTGAAATATAATTCAAATATTTTCAGGTATCTGCAATCATTTGTCATCCTCTTTTTTGATTCAAGTAGTCACAGATTTTGCAGTCCTAGAGAAAGGAGACATGAAATTGTAATCATATATCTTACATACTTGTGACCTTAAAGTAAGAATTGTTTTTATTGGCACCCATTTTCATCCTTGTTTCAGTTCATTTCAAACCATTTTAACACCATTAATTGAGTGATGCAATAATCTTATTACTTATTTATAGCATGTCTCTTTAAGTATAATTTTTGTTTGCATTTAATGAAGTAAAAACATCCATAAGCAATTCATAGCCATAATTACAGTTGATAGTGAACAACTAAAATTGTATATGAAAATATTGAAAAAGACAATTGTCTAGTTATTCTCTTTAACTCTAGATATTGTCTTGGAAATTAGACACACACACACACACACACACAAAAGCAGACAAAAAATGCAATAGTTAGAAATCAAGAAACTAAAACATTGACTAGTACATTGAGCATATAGGAAATTCAAAAGAGAATTATTATACATATTTAGCAGCATATCTAGGTAATGTTAGAACAGAGAAATCACACCATAGTGTATGCTCTAAGATCAAGAATTGACAAATGGGACCTCATAAAATTACAAAGTTTCTGTAAGGCAAAGGACACCATCAAAAGGACATACAACAAATTGGGAAAAGATCTTCACCAACCCTACATCAGATAGAGGGCTAATATCCAATATATACAAAGAACTCAAGAAGTTAGACTCCAGAAAACCAAATAACCCTATTAAAAAATGGAGTACAGAGTTAAACAAAGAATTTTCACCTGAAGAACTTCGGATGGCGGAGAAGCATCTTAAAAAATGCTCAACTTCATTAGTCATTAGGGAAATGCAAATCAAAACAACCCTGAGATTTCACCTTACACCAGTCAAAATGGCAGTCAGAATGGCTAAGATTAAAAATTCAGGAGACAGCAGATGTTGGCAAGGATGTGGAGAAAGAGGAGTACTCGTCCATTGCTGGTGGGGTTGCAAATTGGTACAATCACTCTGGAAATCAGTCTGGCGGTTCCTCAGAAAACTGGGCACCTCACTTACAGAAGGTCCTGCTATACCACTCCTGGGCATATACCCAGAAGATTCCCCAGCATGTAATAAGGATACATGTTCCACTGTGTTCATAGCAGCCCTATTTATAATTTCCAGAAACTGGAAAGAACCCAGGTATCCCTCAACAGAAGAGTGGATGCAAAAAACTGTGATATATATACACAATGGAGTACTATTCAGCCATTAGAAACAATGAATTCATGAAATTCTTAGGCAAATGGATGGAGCTGGAGAACATCATACTAAGTGAGATAACCCAGTCTCAAAAGATCAATCATGGTATTCACTCACTATTAAGTGGATATTAGCCTAGAAAACTGGAATACCCAAAACATAATCCACACATCAAATGAGGTACAAGAAGAACAGAGGAGTGGCCCCTTGTTCTGGAAAGACTCAGTGAAGCAGTATAGGGCAAAACCAGAACAGGGAAGTGGGAAGGGTTGGGTGAGAAAACAGGGGGAGAGAAGGGGACTGATGGGACTTTCGGGGAGTGGGGGTCTAGAAAAGGGGAAATCATTTGAAATGTAAATAAAAATATATCGAATAAAAAAAAAGAGAAATCATCAACAAACCAAAGAGATAGTATGGAGTTTTTTTTTTTGACCCTTGTTTTAATTTGATTCAGTAGTTGCAGTCTCCTGTTCCCCATAGAGCATAGCTGGACCCATTCTGCACCAATTATTCTAAACCATAAAGAAAAGTTCCATAAAGACTATAGGCATATACTGTTAATTTATGTTCATGTAAAGCAGTTCCTTATATGGTAATACCAGACTTCTTGCTTTCCTTACTAGGTGTATTTAAAGGAGATCTCATTTCTATTTTAATGCTTCTTTTAAATGCATCTCTACTATAAAAGCTGAGAGTCATATCTCGTGATAAAATGTATCTACTATAAAAGCTGAGAGCAATATTTTGGGATATAATGTGTTTTTCAAAATAGAAGTTTGGGAAACTTAGCACCTAATACAACATATTGAAGAAGCTGAACCTTTCTTTATTGGATCTTATGTTATATGACAGTTTCATTAATGCTACTGTGAGAATGATTTATGTATCACAGGTGTGGGATCCTAGCACAGGGCTTACTATGGTTCCTTCTTTATAGCTTTCTTTTGAACTCCTTTTGCCCTTCACCCTTTGGCCATATCAGCATGCAGGAAAGAGGGACTTCCTTTGGTATGGGCTTTTGGTCTTGACCTTCTCAGCCTTAAAAATATTATGACATGATAAATACAGTTCAGATCACTCTATTTTACCTCCCTGTGCTAATATGTCAAATCAAAAAGATTAGACCTAGATACATTTCTATATCTCTGAGTCTGTTTATGAGCTGTTTTAACTATGTTTCTTGTCCTTCACAATGTTGGCCCTGGAAAAATTAGTTTCCATCACAAGAGCTGTATTATCTGTTTCTCAATTATGGTACATCTATGCTTGTGTGCTTTGACAAATGTCATGTCATTAACTTTCTCTGCAGCCCAGTTCTAGCACTCTTAATTCTGTTCAGATCTTCTTGTGTCACTCAAATATCTCTGTGCCTTGGTTCTTGATGGAGCATTCCTCAAAATTTGCTTTGCATTATTTCTCTTAGGTTCCCGTAGTCGGTTGCCTATTAAATATTAATGATGCAGAGACAAGCATGGCCTTAGTAGGGTCAGAACAACATGGTTCCTGCTCCTGGGACAGAGTCAACAAAGCATCAATGAGGGTCAATGGTTGCTGTGGGTATTAAGCTTGTATAATAATGTACATATTTTCATATTCCTCCTGAAAACATTATTCTGACTAATTTTAATGTTTAGCAACACCACAAGTCTGAGAGCTGTTGTGGTGAATGTCTTAGCAAAAAGTAAGTTTTCTTCAGAACAGTCCTTAAAGGTTTGTAAAATAACTCTAAAAATATGAGTACAGAAATATATAATTTCTCAACTATGTAAAAGATAAGAATACAATATCAGTAATATGAAGGGCTTCATGAATCTAAAATAAAAAAAGCAGCTATACTGTAATCCAACTTGTCAGATAGATACTGGGGAAAGAGAGATCTGGGGAGTTGAGATCACAGGAGATCACACTGCAAGTATCAGTTTCCCACCCCAGGCAAGTTTTTTGCTTATACTTACAAAAGCAGATTCCTTGAGTTCAAAATCATCCTGGGACAGAGGGAATTTAAGTCCAAGATCAGGCACTGTAGAAGTGGTAGTTTCAGGTTAGGGTCCCACTCAGCTCTTTTATAGACTGTGCTTAACAAAGGCAGACAGAACTGTGAGGTGTTTTTTTTTTTTTTTTTTTTTTTTTTTTTTATTTTATTTTATTTTATTTCAAGTAACCCTATTCCCATTGTTAACTTTTATTGCATTCTCTTAGGGATAACATATCTTATTTAGGAAACACAATATCAAGCATCTTCAGTATTCTGAAAAATGCCAGTGAAGTTGTTTAGAACATTGAGCCAGCAGATTTTTTTTTATTTCCCGTAAGCCCCCTTCTCTTCCCCTGTCCTCCCACCCACCCCTTCCCACTTCCCCGTTCTGGTTTTGCCCTATACTGCTTCACTGAGTCTTTCCAGAACCAGGGGCCACTCCTCCTTTCTTCTTGTACCTCATTTGATGTGTGGATTATGTTTTGGGTATTCCAGTTTTCTAGGTTAATATCCACTTATTAGTGAGTGCATACCATGATTCACCTTTTGAGTCTGGGTTATCTCACTTAGTATGATGTTCTCTAGCTCCATCCATTTGCCTAAGAATTTCATGAATTCATTGTTTCTAACAAAAAATGTGTATGCTCACTGTCTGCAAAGAATCAAGAGGTTGTGGTAATGGGATGCTAATTTATGGGGAGACCAAAATGGAACCTATGTAAATGACATAGATATGTAAATAAAAAACTGGGCTTTTGATTTGCAAGGATGAGCTATCCAGAAAGTTTTAGTTTTGTTTGTTTGTTTGTTTGTTTTTTAATGGCAAGGGAGTAGTACTTTGAGAATGGAGATAGGAAAGTCAGAGAGAGACAGAGAGAGAGAGAGAGACAGAGAGAGAGACAGAGAGAGACAGAGAGAGAAAGAGAGAGAGAGAGAGAGAAAGCGAGAGAGAGAGAGAGAGAGAGAGAGAGAGAGAGAGAGAGAGAGAGAGAGAGTTCTGTAGATTGCCCCAGAAAAAGTAGGACAGAAAGCAATCTAGAGAGTGTTCTCAAGCAAAACATTGGTCATCAGCTTGTACACATCCGGTTTGTTTTCTAGTCATTTGTTTCCTGCTCCAGGACACCCCTTCCTCAGAACCCTTCTCCAAGTCAAGTCTGGTCCTTAGCAAGTGAATCAGTCATAAGCAAAATAACAAAAAACTTTAATGACAAAGAATTGTTTCTTTTCTTAACAATAAATTCAAATTGAAAATCCACATATATTTAACATACATGATCGCATTTGTGTAGACCTTGGTAATGTTTCTCTTATCAGTAGTACTAGCAATATAATCAAAATATATATCACCTTCCAAAGTTTGCTGGTAAGAATTTGCATCTCTTGCTTATCTAAATTTTTGGAGCAGATATTTGATATATAATTTACCACCAAATAGTTTGAGTTACATAATCCTATATTTTAAAATTTCAGCTTGATAACATAGAATACATTCATGAAGATATGAAGCTGAAGAACTGAATCACTGAAAATACTGGAGACTATGAATTCATTGAACATCAATATTATGTATCTTCTCCTGATGTCTCACAACTTTTATTGTATTCTCTACCTCAGGGAGTTTTTACTTCTAGAGATAATGCAGAAAAGTGGATCTGTGCAGTCTTTTTCCTTTTATATCTGGTTCATTTATCACAGCAAAGTGTCTCTTTAGGCTTGTCAATATTTTTTCCACCAGTGCAGTTTCCCTTATAGGGAAAAAAATCAGGGAAGATTCATAACGATCTAATATATATTCATAATTTTTATATCATGTTATTTACTATTAATGAATATAAAATATGAATGAGATAGCTAAAGTAATTAGTTTTTAATAGATCATTTGTTGAATGATATAGTTAAAAATTATATGTGAAACTAGAAAATACTATCCATAATTATATGAATTCAAATATTATCTAATTTTCATGTGTAATTTATTAATCTATTATTTTTAAATTCTGTATGCATAGCATAATTTTGTCTTTAAAATAACAATATAGCAATAATTTGGATAAAACCAAATAAGAAATTGCTATGACATTTATTAGGAATAGTATTTTTAAGTTCTGATTATGATTCATATAGTATTGTTAGCCCGTTAAGATGAACCTATATTAAAATTAATTTAAAGTGTTAAGCCCATAGGATAGAAAAATAAGGAATACATATAATATGCTTTCAGAATTCTACTGTCTAGAAGAGCATAGGTGGGCAAACAAGTTTAGTATTTGTAATATCCTGAAGATCACAGTCAATATGATACTCTTCCTGACTGAGGGGATGGTGTCAATAAAGGTATTTTAGAGGATCACAAGAAATAAAACTTCCTTCCTTTTTGGCTCAAGTATCACATGACATGAATGTTCCAGGAAAGTATATTAAATACATCATAGTTATTAGTTATGATTTTCTTTAAGGTTTATTCTTGTCTCTTTATTTATTAAATATAAATTTTGTTGTTCTTAAAAGTAAGACTTGTGTTTTATTCAATAATTTTTAAAATAAATTATAATTTTTATAAACACTAAAAGGCAATCCAATAAATCAATATTAGTCTTGCAAATAAGTAGCAGTTAAAAACTCAAATAAAAATTAAATTATTTTTATTATTTAAAACAATTTTTAAATTTAAAAGAATTTGAGTATATTCCTCTCCTCACCCAAATTTTTTGAGATCTTCTCCCCCTCCGTACACATACAACCAAAGTTTTTCAGAACAAAACAAACAAAAAATACAACTATAAAGATCCTCAAAACAAGAAAAGAAAAGAAAGCATATCCTTGTAATAAAACCACCAAACTATAACCAAATAAAAGAAAAAACACAAAAAAATATGAAAAATGGTGAAGTTCATATTTGTTGGTCAATTACTCCTGATCATGAGGCCTGTCCTGGAGTAGTTTATACTCAGTCACTCTATTGAAGAAGACTGATTTTCTGTTTCCCAGCAAGAAAAAGTGACAGTTCAATTAAACTGAGTAGAGTTCATTCATTCATTTCTTTGAAATAAAACAAAATAAAACAGATAAGATGATACGAAAACTACAACATTGATATTGAACCATACAAAACAACAGAGACAAAAGTTCTAAGAGAAGAATCAAGAATCAGGACCACAGTCAGGAATCCTATAAAAATACTAAACTAAAAGTCATTATACATACACAGAGGAACAGGTATATTTTATCTCATTTTATGCTTCCTATGTTCAGAGTCAGCAATTAATGAACTATATATTTATTATTTGTTCCACATTAAGTTACATTTGTAGTAATTAACACTATACCTTAATTAAATGAATTAAAAAATTATTCAACAACCTAAGTTAACAAATAAAATGACTGTAAAACTTTCATACTGGGTTATTTAAAATAGTATGCACAGAAGTGTTGGTTGTGATTTTATATAGTAAGGACTGGGAGAACACTTAGAGGAGCTGTGGAAATCTAGTTCTTATCTGGCTTTAATGACATCACAGCAAGTAATAGGGAGAATGACAAGACTACACCCCTAGAAGAAGAGCTACAGGCAATTTTCTGGTATATTGCTGTGAAGAAACATCTGTAACATTCAAGTTACAGAAGCAAGCATTTAGTCTGGGGCTTGCGTAGAGATACAGAGGCTTAGGCCATGCTCATTGTGACGGAGAATGTGGCAGCAGGTAGGCAGACGGGTAACCAGGCTATTGTGTCAATGGAGCAATGAGACCTACAACCTGATCTGCAGTAGGATAAAAAGTAAAGAGACTATGGTTGGCATGAGAGTTGGAAACCTTAAATGACACACCCACACCAACAAAGCCACACCTTTTCAAACAAAGGTGAAAACTTCTAATCTTTACTACAGAGTCTGCCAATTGGTCTGCCAATCCAAATATTCAAATGTATGAGTCTATTGGGGCTACTCTCATTCAAATAATGACAGCTATCTAACCCAAACTGATTAGTTCTAAACTGATTGGACACAAGATATTGTGGGTATACATACATACATGCATACATACACACACACATACGTATGTACATACATTATAAATGTGTGTGATATATTGTACATGTATGTATATGTAGCAATAATTAAAGAAATCAATGTTTTGAGAGAAGTTGGGAGAGAGATTTAGAGAAGTTGTAGAGGAGAGGAAGAAAAGGAATATTTGAAATGGTGTAAATACAGAGTATTTATGTATGAAATCCCCCAAAGCAAATTTTAATTAAAACAAATATTCACTATATTATTAATCTTGTTTTTAAAAAGACTTGAAGATCGTGGAAAGAAAGTGAGTCTTGAGAGATAAAAAACTGTCACACATGTTTAATTACAATGGACTGTAGAAAGGAGTAGGAGAAACTAAGATTTTATTAGATAAGGATTTGTATCTGAACATACCTCTCCTTCACAGACAGCTGAATGTTGGTTGCTCATCTTCTCCTTTACCATAGAAGAAAAATGACCTTGAACATGTGAGTGGCAGATTACACTGAATTAACTGTTGAGCCACTATTCCTTAAAGTTGGTTCTCAAGATCATTTGTTATTCTCCACAATTTGTTAATATAAACATTTTATATGCTGGCCACAGAAACAAGAGATTGGTTATAAAAAGAATAGTGTGAGCTATTTCCCTATACAGTCTTGTCCCTCAAGATTTCATCTCTGGAGAAATCAACAATCAAAATTAATGTGTATTCCCCATTGTATCTCAAGTGTATATGGTAGCGTGGTCATAAGATTCCAAGTTCTTTTTAAACTATAGATAAAATAAATGTATGTTAAAAGCACTACAATGTTCCTGAAACCATAAGATATTTACTAAATGGATTTTCTATTAATATTTCCTTCAAAATTTAAAAATTACTGAAAACACCTAAAAGATTTGAATTTTGTAACTCCCATTGAGATGTACCAAATGTGCTTAGATAGTATGAGAATGTGTAAAATCATTTTACTAGGTAAATTTTATTCAAGAACTGAAAAAAGCAGCTTTCTCCTTTCTGAAGCTATAATAGCTTAGATATTTTTAAAATGCAGGAAAAAGTGGCAAGTAAGACTAATAAGAAAAAAAACAGGAGGAGAGGTAGAGAATGGAGCACCAGTCAAGGCGGATGACGTCAAGAGCTACTGAGTCAGACTAGAGAAACTGATTCTATCCCAAGGGCAGTGAGAGGTGTACACTACTTCCTGTTTTAAAGAACAGCAAGTTACTTGGGAAAGGAGAATGAAAGATATTCAAGACATTCAGTATAGTCTCTGATAAAAAGATTGCAGATATTTCAGGAAATAAAGAGGATCAAAGAGGAAAAGAGAAGAACAAAAGACATATATATATATGTGTGTGTATGTGTGTGTGTGTGTGTGTGTGTGTGTGTGTGTATTCACCAGCAAATATAATTAATGATTTCAGAGCTGTTTACTCTCTTATCCTCCTTCAAATATTCTTAACTTTTTGTGGTTAGGAAGAATATTACACTCAATTTGTGCTTCCATATTTACTAATTTACCTCTACATTCTTAGGAAAAGTAGAATGTGAGTTTGTATGTTCCAAATGCTTTTCATAGTCAATTCAGACTAACACATTGAGATTTGTTTGTTAATCCAAAGAAAGCCAGTTACATAAAATATTAAGAAAACTAACTCGGCCGGCGGCGGCGGCAGCAGCGGCAGCAGTGGCTGCTCCAGCTGAAGGGCCATCAGCAGTGGAACCAAGGCGTCACAGGGACCAGTTAGGCCCTGCGCCCACGACCACTGACCTTCGCTGACCAGCCGGACAGCAAGCAGCTGCAGTTGTGCGGCGCCTTTCCTGCACGGAGGCCACTTCAGAACTCGGCCTCCCACCAGTCAGGAGAGGAGCATCCATCTTGGTTCCGTACTCCAGGAATCGGACAGACTGAGGTACACAAACATAATCCGAGGCCAACACCGCGGTGGTCTGAGCCCGACGGGCGTTGGCCTGCACCCAGGCCCTGGGCGGGTCGGGGGGCCATCGGGGTGCCAACCCAACCAGGAGGTTTTTTGCCCAGGCCTGCGAGCGCGCCGCCGCCATTTTGCCTGCAGGGCAACAGAGAGCTCAGGCGGGCAGACCTGTAACAGGCATAGCCTAAGGCTAACAAAGCGGGGGTCCAGGCCCCAAAAGGCACAGGACTGACCCCAAGAACTGGGCGGCTTGGTGGGCCATCTGTGAGTCAACCCGCCCAGGTGATTGTTAGCAAAGCAGACTCTCCCGGCGCTTTCAGGGAGCGCGGGCGCGCACGCCCGCCATCCTAGTCACCTGGCAAACCCAATTAACAGTCAAAGCCTTAGGGGAACTTTGCTCAGACCTTGGCCTCCCAGGCTTTTGCCTGGACTCAGGGACTGGGCGGCCAGGCTAACCTTGTGTGCGACAGCCCGGTTGGCAGATCGGCTGCCCACCGGAGTGAGCGGAACACAGGGGAGGTCACAGTAGCATACACCATCAGCACTCCCTGGGAGTGCACACGGGCTCCATCTGCTCCACAGACACAATCTGGGGCAAGGCCTCAGGCAGAAGCCCTTAGCTCTACTCTCTCCGCTTCCGGATCCAGATCAGTCTGGGCGGCAGCATTACATCTCCAAGTCCTGCAAGTGGCTAGCTGGGCTTCCGGGCGGCCAGCTGGGAGAAGTCAGTGTGCTCCAGTGAATCCAGCGGGCCCCAGCGGGAGCCTTCCGGTGCCTGCTTTGGGATCTGAACAGCCTGGGCAGCAGCACACTGTCTACAAGCAGTGCAGGAGGTAAGCTGTGCACCAGAGGCCAACTGGGAAGGGGCAGCTTGCACTGGTGAGTCCAGCACTGAGAAGATAAACTAACACCAGTGAGATCTAGATGGCAAAAGGCAAACGCAGGAACGTCACTAACAGAAATCAAGGCAATATGGCAACATCTGAACCCAATTCTCCTCTACCAACATGTCCTGGATACCCCATCACACCAGTAAAACAAGATTTGGATTTAAAATCACTGGTCATGATGCTGGTACAGGAACACATGAAGGTCATACATAAAGAAATTCAGGAGACAATGGATCAAAAGTTAGAAGCCCTTGCAAGGGAAACACAAAAATCATTGAAAGAAATCCAGGAGAATACAAAAGCCAACAAGGAGGAAATGCAAAAAACACTTAAAGAAATACAGGAGAACTTTGCTCAACAGGCTGAGGTCATGAAAGACGAAACACAAAAATCTCTTAAAGAAATACAGGAGAACTTTGGTCAACAGGCTGAGGTCATGAAAAAGGAAACACAAAAATCTCTTAAAGAATTACAGGAAAACACAAACATGCAAGTGAAGGAGCTAAGCAAAACCATCCAGGATCTAAAATCAGAAGTAGAAACAACTAAGAAAACTCAAAGGGAGACAACTTTGGAGATAGAAAGCCTTGGGAAGAAATCAGGGGACAGAGATACAAATATCAACAACAGAATACAAGAGATAGAAGAAAGAATCTCAGATGCTGAAGATTCCATAGAAACCATGGACTCAACAGTTAAAGAAAATGCAAAATGCAAAAAGCTTGTAACCCAAAATATCCAGGAAATCCAGGACACAATGAGAAGACCAAACCTAAGGATTATAGGCATAGAGGAGAGTGAAGATTTACAACTTAAAGGGCCAGCAAATATCTTCAATAAAATTATGGAAGAAAACTTCCCTAACCTAAAGAGAGAGATGCCCATGAATATACAAGAAGCCTACAGAACTCCAAACAGACTGGACCAAAACAGAAATACTTCCCGTCACATAATAATCAAAACACCAAATGTTCTAAACAAAGAAAGAATACTAAAGGCAGTAAGAGAAAAAGGCCAAGTAACATATAAAGGAAGACCTATCAGAATCACAGCAGACTTTTCACCTGAGACTATGAAGGCTAGAAGGTCCTGGGCAGATCTCATGCAGACTCTAAGAGAACACAAATGCCAACCAAAACTACTATATCCAGCAAAACTCTCAATCACCATAGATGGAGAAACTAAGATATTTCATGACAAAACCAAGTTTACCCAATATCTATCCACAAACCCGGCCCTAAAAAGGATAATAGGAGGACAACACCAATACAAGGAGGGAAACTTCACCCTGGAAAAAGCAAGATAGTAACCTTTCATCAAACCCAAAAGAAGTTAAGCATTCAAATTTAAAAAATAACGTCAAAAATGATAGGAAGTAACAATCACTATTCCTTAATATCTCTTAACATCAATGGACTTAATGCCCCAATAAAAAGACACAGACTAACTGAATGGATACGTAAACAGGACCCTACATTTTGCTGCTTACAGGAAACACACCTCAGGGTCAAAGACAAACACTACCTTAGAGTAAAAGGCTGGAAGACAATTTTACAAGCAAATGGTCCCAGGAAACAAGCTGGAGTAGCCATTTTAATATCAGATAAAATTGACTTTCAACCCAAAGTCATCAAAAGAGACCCTGAGGGACACTTCTTGCTGGTCAAAGGAAAAATACAAAAAGAAGAACTGTCAAT
The DNA here is from genome assembly GCF_947179515.1 of Apodemus sylvaticus. Lineage (NCBI taxonomy): Eukaryota > Metazoa > Chordata > Mammalia > Rodentia > Muridae > Apodemus > Apodemus sylvaticus. The sequence continues at coordinate 89,858,693 of NC_067478.1, read as the reverse complement.
CCTGAACATCTATGCCCCAAATGCAAGGGCACCCTCTTTTGTAAAAGAAACTTTATTAAAACTAAAAGCACACATTGCACCTAACACAATAATTGTGGGTGACTTCAACACTGCACTTTCCTCAATGGACCGATCAGGAAAACAGAAACTAAACAGGGACACAATGAAACTAATTGAAGCTTTGGACCAATTAGATTTAACAGATATATATAGAACATTCTATCCTAAAACAAAAGAATATACCTTTTTCTCAGCACCTCATGGTACCTTCTCCAAAATCGACCATATAATTGGTCACAAGACAGACCTCAACAAATATAAGAAGATCGAACTAATCCCATGCCTCCTATCTGATCACTATGGAGTAAAAGTGGTCTTCAATAGCAACAGAAACAACAGAAAGCCCACATACACGTGGAAACTGAACAATACTCTACTCAATGATACCTTGGTCAAGGAAGAAATAAAGAAAGAAATTAAAGACTTTTTAGAACACAATGAAAATGAAAACACAACATACCCAAATCTATGGGACACAATGAAAGCAGTGCTAAGAGGAAAACTCATAGCCCTGAGTGCCTCCAAAAAGAAAATGGAGAGAGCATACATTACCAGCTTAATGACACACCTGAAAGCCCTGGAACAAAAAGAAGCTATTTCGCCCAGGAGGAGTAGAAGGCAGGAAATCATCAAACTCAGGGCCGAAATCAATCAAGTAGAAACAAAGAGAACCATACAAAAAATCAACAATACGAGGAGCTGGTTCTTTGAGAAAATCAACAAGATAGATAAACCCTTAGCCAGAATGACCAAAGGGCACAGAGAAAGTATCCAAATTAACAAACTTAGAAATGAAAAGGGAGATATAACAACGGAAACTGAGGAAATCCAAAAAATCATCAGATCCTACTACAAGAGCCTATACTCAACACAACTGGAGAATCTGGAGGAAATGGACAATTTCCTTGACAGATACCAAATACCAAAATTAAATCAGGACCAACTAGACCATCTAAACAGTCCCATAATGCCTAAAGAAATAGAAGGAGTCATAGAAAGTCTTCCAACCAAAAAAAGCACAGGACCAGATGGCTTCAGTGCAGAATTCTACCAGACCTTCAAAGAAGAGTTAACACCAATACTCTTCAAACTATTCCACAAAATAGAAACAGAAGGAACACAATTCCTTCTATGAAGCCACAATTACGCTGATACCAAAGCCACACAAAGATCCAACAAAGAAAGAGAACTTCAGACCAATTTCCCTTATGAACATCGATGCAAAAATACTCAATAAAATTCTTGCCAACCGAATCCAAGAACACATCAAAACGATCATCCACCATGATCAAGTAGGCTTTATCCCGGGAATGCAGGGTTGGTTCAATATACGGAAATCCATCAATACAATCCACTACATAAACAAACTCAAAGAACAAAACCACATGGTCATTTCATTGGATGCTGAAAAAGCATTTGACAAAATTCAGCATCCCTTCATGCTTAAAGTCTTGGAGAGAACAGGAATTCAAGGCCCATACCTAAACATAGTAAAAGCAATATACAGCAAACCGGTAGCCAGCATCAAACTAAATGGAGAGAAACTTGAAGCAATCCCACTGAAATCAGGGACCAGACAAGGCTGCCCCCTTTCTCCTTATCTTTTCAATATTGTACTTGAGGTACTAGCTCGGGCAATTCGACAACATAAGGAGGTCAAAGGGATACAAATTGGAAAGGAAGAAGTCAAGCTATCATTATTTGCAGATGACATGATCGTCTACCTAAGTGACCCAAAGAACTCCACTAGAGAGCTCCTACAGCTGATAAACAACTTCAGCAAAGTGGCAGGTTATAAAGTCAACTCAAGCAAATCAGTGGCCTTCCTATACTCAAAGGATAAGCAGGCTGAGAAAGAAATTAGGGAAATGACCCCCTTCACAATAGCCACAAACAGTATAAAGTATCTTGGGGTGACTCTTACCAAACATGTGAAAGATCTGTATGACAAGAACTTCAAGATTCTGAAGAAGGAAATGGAAGAAGACCTCAAAAAATGGGAAAACCTCCCATGCTCATGGATCGGCAGAATCAATATAGTTAAAATGGCCATTTTGCCTAAAGCACTATACAGATTCAATGCAATACCCATCAAAATCCCAACTCAATTCTTCACAGAGTTAGAAAGAGCAATTATCAAATTCATCTGGAACAACAAAAAACCCAGGATAGCTAAAACTATTCTCAGCAACAAAAGAAAATCTGGGGGAATCAGTATCCCTGACCTCAAGCAATACTACAGAGCAATAGTGTTAAAAACTGCATGGTATTGGTACAGTGACAGGCAGGAGGATCAATGGAACAGGATTGAAGATCCAGAAATGAACCCACACACCTATGGCCACTTGATCCTCGACAAAGAGGCTGAAAACATCCAATGGAAAAAAGATAGCCTTTTCAACAAATGGTGCTGGTTCAACTGGAGGTCAGCATGCAGAAGAATGCGAATTGATCCATCCTTGTCTCCTTGTACTAAGCTCAAATCCAAATGGATCAAGGACCTCCACATAAAGCCAGACACTCTGAAGCTAATAGAAAAAAAACTGGGGAAGACCATTGAGGACATCGGTACAGGGAGAAAGTTTTTGAACAGAACACCAATAGCGTATGCTCTAAGATCAAGAATTGACAAATGGGACCTCATAAAATTACAAAGTTTCTGTAAGGCAAAGGACACCATCAAGAGGACAAATCGGCAACCAACAAATTGGGAAAAGATCTTCACCAATCCTACATCAGATAGAGGGCTAATATCCAATATATATAAAGAACTCAAGAAGTTAGACTCCAGAAAACCAAACAACCCTATTAAAAAATGGGGTACAGAGTTAAACAAAGAATTCTCACCTGAAGAACTTCGGATGGCGGAGAAGCATCTTAAAAAATGCTCAACTTCATTAGTCATTAGGGAAATGCAAATCAAAACAACCCTAAGATTTCATCTTACACCAGTCAGAATGGCTAAGATTAAAAATTCAGGAGACAGCAGGTGTTGGAGAGGGTGTGGAGAAAGAGGAACACTCCTCCACTGCTGGTGGGGTTGCAAATTGGTACAACCACTCTGGAAATCAGTCTGGCGGTTCCTCCGAAAACTGGGCATCTTACTTCCAGAAGATCCTGCTATACCACTCCTGGGCATATACCCAGAAGACTCCCCACCATGTAATAAGGATACATGTTCTACTATGTTCATAGCAGCCCTATTTGTAATTGCCAGATGCTGGAAAGAACCCAGGTATCCCTCAACAGAAGAGTGGATGCAAAAAATGTGGTATATCTACACAATGGAGTACTATTTAGCCATTAGAAACAATGAATTCATGAAATTCTTAGGCAAATGGATGGAGCTAGAGAATATCATACTAAGTGAGGTAACCCAGACTCAAAAGATAAATCATGGTATGCACTCACTAATAAGTGGATATTAACCTAGAAAACTGGAATACCCAAAACATAATCCACACATCAAATGAGGTACAAGAAGAAAGGAGGAGTGGCCCCTGGTTCTGGAAAGACTCAGTGAAACAGTATTCAGCAAAACCAGAACGGGGAAGTGGGAAGGGGTGGGTGGGAGGACAGGGGAAGAGAAGGGGTCTTGCGGGACTTTCGGGGAGTGGGGGGGGCTAGAAAAGGGGAAATCATTTGAAATGTAAATAAATTATATCGAATAAAAAAAAAAAAGAAAACTAACTCAAAGTACATAAATATATTAATTTGTTGAATAACATAACTGAGAAATATCTAAATAAATCCAGGAATATAACATAAATGCAACCATCCATAATGAGCACGCTGAATAATTTTTAAGAGGTGATATAAGGTACTATGGGTGAATGGACTCTAGGGAAATAAGGATGGAAGTGATTTTCACATGTGCATCTAGAAATTTTTATCTGCCTTCATTTCATGTCTTTTATTTTTTTTCATTTTAAAATCCCACTTTTATTTTTTGGCAAGATTTTCACATTTTTTGTTAGATATATTTTTTATTCACATTTCAAATGTTGTGCCCTTTCCTGGTTCCCCCACCCCTGAAAATTCCCTAACCCATCCCCCTCCTCCTGTTCACCAATCAACCCACTCCCACTTTCGTGTCCTGGTATACCCCTACACTGCTTCATCCAGCCTTCCCAGGACCAAGAACCTCTCCTCCCTTTGATGTCCAACAAGGTCATACTCTCCTGCCTATTCATCTGGAGCCATGGGCCCCTCCATGTGCACTCTTTGGTTGGGTTTACTCTCTGGGAGCTCTGTAGGTACTGGGTGGTTCATATTGTTGTTCCTCCTATAGCGCTGCAAACCCCTTCAGGTCCTTGGGTCCTTTCTTTTTATTATTTTATTTTTTTTATTTACATTGCAAATGATTTCCCCTTTTCTGGGTCCCTACTCCCCGCAAGTCCCATAAGCCCTCTTCCTTCCCCCTATTCTTCCATCCACCCCTTCCCACTTCTCTGTTGTTGAATTCCCCTATACTCTGCCACTGAGTCTTTCCAGAACCAGGGGCCACTCCTCCATTCTTTTTGGGCATCATTTAATTTGTGGATTATGTCCTGGGTATTCAAAGTTTCTAGGCTAAGTGATAAAAACTGCATGGTATTGGTACAATATCAGGCAAGCAGATCAATGGAATAGGATTGAAGATCCAGAAATGAACCAACACACCTATGGTCACTTGGTCTTCGACAAAGGAGCTGAAAGCATCCAGTGGAAAAAAGTCTTTTCAACAAATGATGCTGGTTCAATTGGAGGTCAGCATGCAGAAGAATGCAAATCAAACCATTCTTATCTCCTTGTACCAAGCTCAACTCCAAATGGATCAAGGACCTCCACATAAAACCTGACACACTGAAACTAATCGAAAAGAAACTGGGGAAGACCCTGGAGGACATGGGCACAGGGGAAAAGTTCCTGAATAGAACACCAATAGCTTATGCTCTAAGATCAAGAATTGACAAATGGGACCTCATAAAATTGCAACGTTTCTGTAAGGTAAAGGACAATGTCAAAAGGACAAAACGTCAACCAACAGACTGGGAAAGGATCTTCACCAACCCTAAATCCGACAGAGGGCTAATATCTAATATATACAAAGAACTCAAGAAAGTAGAACCCAGAGAACCAAATAACACCATTAAAAAGTTGGGTATGGAGCTAAACAAAGAATTTTTACATGAAGAACTTCGGAGAGCTGAGAAACACCTTAAGAAATGTTCAACATCATTAATCATTAGGGAAATGCAAATCAAAACAACCCTGAGATTTCACCTCACACCAGTCAGAATGGCTAAGGTCAAAAACTCAGGAGACAGCAGGTGTTGGCGAGGATGTGGAGAAAGAGGAAGACTCCTCCACTGCTGGTGGGATTGCAAGATGGTGCAACCACTTTGGAAATCAGTCTGGCGGTTCCTCAGAAAACTGGGCATGTCACTTCCTGAGGACCCTGCTATACCACTACTAGGCATATATCCAGAGGATTCTTCAGCATGCAATAAGGACACATGCTCAACTATGTTCATAGCAGCCCTATTTGTAGTAGCCAGAAGCTGGAAAGAACCTAGGTGTCCTTCAACAGAGGAATGGATACAAAAAATGTGGTATATTTACACAATGGAGTACTATTCAGCTGTTAGAAACAATGAATTCATGAAATTCTTAGACAAATGGATGGAGCTGGAGAACATCATACTAAGTGAGGTAACCCAGTCTCAAAAGATCAATCATGGTATGCACTCACTGATAAGTGGATATTTTATGTCTTTTAAATGCTTATATGCTGACAATAATTTCATGACTGGGGAATTTGTCATTGCTCATAATCCTTCCTCATATTTCAAAAAAACTTACTGTTTGTTCAGAAGAAATTTCTCTTGTCCAGCAAGTTTGTTATGGCCATTTTGACATCTTTATTCCTGAGGCTATAGATTCTAAATTTTTACCATGGACTCAAGAATGGTATATAACATAGACAACACTTTTTTCTTGTTCTCTGGAGATGATTGATAATGTAGGAATGTAGCCCCAAAGCACAGTAACAGCCAAAATATTGAATCTGCAAGAGCTGAAGATTTTGGACCTGCCATCAGCTGAAGTACTTTGGAATATGCTAAAAATGATAATGATATAATAGCTAAGAATGCCCTGACATAGAAGAGTGAAATTAAATGCACGGGAGAGTGCTAATAATTCACTGATAAAAGTACTAGAACCTGAGAGTAATGATTTACTATACCAGTCTTCCAGGAAATAAAAAACTCTTAGCATGAACAGATTGTGAGGAGTGGTACTTAGTAAACTTCTACCATACCCCCAGCCACCATCTAGGACCATGATAGGACATACTTAAATTGTAAAGTCAAAGGTTATGGACATCAACTCAGTAGTCAAATGCCATTGCAGGCAACAGAACACTTTTGCAGCACCAAAAACACAGAATTAGAACTGAGTTTTGCATTCTTGGTAGCAGATTACATTCTTCTCTGTCACAATTCAGCAGCATTTTGGGAGTAATTGCAGTGGACTGAGAGTAGTCAATAAAGAATAGACTGTGGGTTCATTTCTGGGTCTTCAATGCTATTTCTTTGATCTACCTGCCTGTCACTGTACCAATACCATGCAGTTTTTATCACTATTGCTCTGTAGTACTGTTTGAGTTCCAGAACACTGATTCCCCCAGAAGTTCTTTTATTGTTGAGAATAGTTTTAGCTGTCCTGGGTTTTTTGTTATTCCAGATTAATTTGAGAATTGCTCTTTCTAACTCTATGAAATACTGAGTTGGGATTTTGATGGGGAGTACATTGAATCTATATATTGCTTTTGGTAGGATGGCCATTTTTACTATATTAATCCTGCCAATCCACGAGCATGGAAGATTTTTCCATTTTCTGAGGTCTGACTGGGGAGAAAGATGGTGGCTGCCAACTTCTCCACTGGGCACAGGACCCACGCCTGTCTGGCACACAGACAAACTGCTGCTTTGTCCAGGTCCTGGGCACAGGTGGCAACCCACAGCTTGGAGGTCTGCCTCCCCAGATGTCCTTGACTCAGGATTTCTCAGTACCTGGGGTCGCCTGCCCCATCCTACTGGGAGCTAGGATGGCGACTACTGACTTCTGCTCAGGTCACAGGACCTGAAATTGATCCATTCTTATCTCCTTGTACTAAGCTAAACTCCAAGTGAATCAAGGACCGCCACATAAAACCAGACACACTTAAACTAATAGAAAAGAAACTGAGGAAGACTCTTGAGGACATGGGCATAGGGGAAAAGTTCCTGAACAAAACACCAAAAGCTTATGCTCTAAGATCAAGAATTGACAAATGGGACCTCATAAAATTACAAATTTTCTGTAAGGTAAGGAACACTGTCGAAAAGACAAAATGGCAACCAACAACTTGGGAAAAGATCTTCACCACCCCTACATCTAACAGAGAGCTAATATCCAATATATACAAAGAACTCAAGAAATTAGACTCCAGAAAACCAAATAGCCGTATTAAAAAATGGGGTACGGAGCTAAACAAATAATTTTCACCTGAAGAATTTCGAATGGCTGAGAATTGCCTTAAGAAACGTTCACCATCATTAATGATTAGGGAAATGCAAATCAAAAGAACCCTTAGATTTTACCTCACACCTGTCAGAATGGCTAAGATTAAAAACTCAGGACACAGCAGGTATTGGCTAGGATGTGGAGAAAAAATGGAACACTCCTCCACTGCTGGTGGGAATGCAAGTTGGTACAACCACTCTGGAAAACAGTCTGGTGGTTCCTCAGAAAACTGGGCATGACACTTCTGGAGAAACCTGCTATACCACTCCTGGGCATATAACCAGAGGATTCCCTGGCATGCATTAAGGACACATGCTCCACTGTGTTTATAGTAGCCTTATTTATAATAGCCAGAAGCTGGAAAGAACCCAGATGTCCCTCAATAGAGGAATGGATACAGAAAATGTGGTATGTTTGCACAATGGAATACTATTCAGAAATTACAAACAGTGAATTCATGAAATTCTTAGGCAAATGGTTGGGACTAGAAAATATCATCCTAAGTGAGGTAACCCAGTCACAAAAGAACACACAGGGAATGAAGTCACTGATAAGTGGATATTAGACCAGAAGCTCTGAATACTGAAGACACAACTCACATATCAATCACTTGCAAGAAGAAGGAAGGAGAGGGCCCTGGTCCTGGAAAGGCTTTATGCAGCATTGTAGAGGATTACCAGGACAGAGAATTGGGAGGGGGTTGATTGGGGAACAGGTGGAGGGTAGAGGGCTTATGGGACTTATGGAGATGGGAGAACCTGGAAAGGGAAAAATCATTTGAAATGTAAACAAATAATATAGAAAAAAAGAGAATAGACAGCTTAGTAAATAATAATAGGTGTGTGTAGTTGATAACCAAACTAATTGAGATGGTTTTGTATCTGACAATTGGAGCCACTAGTAAGATGAAGAACAGGAGAAACAGGAGCTCTGCAACCTCCTTTCTTTATCTCAAATAATTTGCAATCATGCTAAAGACGAGTCATGGAAAGAATCCATCATAAGTTGACAAACTTATTACCTACACTTTAAGAGTGGTTATTGGTTCTACTCAGTCCCTCACAACCTCAGACTGTTCATTACCTGTGTTTTAGAATTTCATTAATAGGTCATGTCTGTTCATAATACTATTTCCATTGAAGGAAAAACTGGTCTCAATGGAATTTTCATGAACTTTACATATACAGTGAAAACTTTCTTTGCCTGTGAGTCTGTAACTTAAAGCAGGCATGATATCCCCTGTAGCAGCTCATGCTTTATTAAGATTGCTTTGGCCATCTGGATCCTTTGTACTTCCCAATGAATTTTAAGCTTGTTTTTATACTTATGTGAAAAATGTCAGGAAGATTGGTACTATATTGAATCAGTATGTTCATTCACAAAATTAACTTTTGCAATTCATGACCATGGAATCTCTTCCAACTTCGAATGCCTTCTTTGATTTCTATACTCATAGGTTTAAATATTTCAGTGTAGAGTTCCATATTTTATTTTACAATCAGGGTGGGGATTGTGACTTGATTTCTTTCTCTTTCTTTTTTCCTTTTCTTCTTTCTTTTTTTCTTTTCTTCTTTTTTTGAGGTTTTAGTGAGTGGGTTTTTTTCCATAATTTCCCTTTCAGCATGTTAGTAATTGGCATAGGAAAAGGAATTGAAATTTTATTTGTTTATCTTGCCAGTTTATTAAGAATATCCATAAGTTCTAGGATCTTTCTGGTGGAGTCTTTACGACTTTTTCTGTATAATATCATATCATGTGTAAGCAATAAGAATTTTAGTTCTTTCTTATCTCTTTCATTTCCTTGTTTTTAATTATTTCTCCTCAGATTTGGCAGACTAGACAGTCTTCTAAGACTGAAAGACCCTGTATTCTTAAAGTTTTGTCTATGTTCTAATTTAAAAATAGCTTTTCTTTTACAATTTCATATAAAAGTACTACACTTGCATCATTTTCATCCTTCTGTTTTCTCACAGCAAATTCTCCTTTATTCCCCCACTTCCTACAAAATTATGAGCTGTAACAAATAATTATGGACAGACAACATATACATATGTATGAGAGAAGGAACATACACATACATATGTGTGCATATGAATATAGATATGAATAAATATTAATAAATGGAATAATATAAATAATGCAAGTAAATAATATAAATGTAAGTGTAAAAATTATAAATGTAGATATAAATTATATAGATTGATATAGATATAGATGATATAGATGTAGATGTAGATATAGCAATAGATGATACAGATATAGAAGATAAAGATAGAGATGTTATGTAGGATGCTATTTCAATTTAATATTCCTATGCACATATATATATATATATAAAATGCATATCAAACCACTTTTCATGGATAAACTAGTGGAGATGTCTATTCCCTGGAAAAGGCTGATTGTCCACGGCTTGTTGCAATAGGTATGTAACAGTGGTGGCGAACATCCCAGAGTGACCTGCCCCAACGTTCTGGGCTCCTGAATGGAAGACAATCACATAGTCTTATATTTTAGTATGTTTTGAGGAGTTCAGTGGCTGAGCCACTCCAAACTTCCATGAGGCTAAATCTTTACTAAAACCTAAATTTCATCCTGACTGCCCTGGACCTGTATTCCTCCTGGGTCATTATTCCCATCTTACATGTTAGCAGTTTGTCTTCTCAAGCATGGACTTTCTCACTTCCTGGAATGGTATTCTCAATCCTTCTTCCTCTCTTGGTCCCCTTGCCGGCAAATCCTAAAGTCCCACCTCCTTCTCACTTCCCAGCCATTGGTCACTGGTATATTATTTTATTTACCAGTTAAAGCCAAGCTGATGCAGAGACCCTCAGAGTCATACATGCTGGTTTCCTTGTAATTTTGGGAACCCAGTTATCATAATAAAAGCATTAGTTCAAATCCACAACAATGTTTCACTGGTCAATTAGTTCTTAATTACCTGTAGCTTTCAATCTAGGTGTGAGGCTTGAAATTTCTTTATCCATTTTGGCCTATCAACTGGTGACATTGTACAATCCTTGTTTAGGGGCATCTACTATTTAGATGCCATAGGTATTGTGTCCCTGTCAAATATATAAAAGATTATTTTATCTCCCACCATCCTGGTCCTCTGGCTCTGACAATCTTTGTTTCCCTCCTTCCTCAATGCTATCTGAGCCATGAGTGTTGTGCTTATTTCAGGTGGGCCAGGGTACCTCATATTAAAGAATTTTTGAAAGAGTGGTGTGACAGTTGTATAAAATATGAAACAGCTTTACCATACACCCTAGAGCTTTCAATGCTAGGCACATATTTACAAGGATGAAAGATTACACACACACACACACACACACACGTGCACACATAAGCATATACACACATACCTTATGAGGACTTATCAAAGCAGAAATACTTGACATAAGTACAAACAAGCAATTAAATAACAAAACCAAATAAACAAACCACCTACTAGCTGTCCATGAAGTGGTAAATACACTCTACTTCATATGTCTTTGGAATGGAGGTTATGCTACAATGAGAAATGAGGCCCAAACTCATGTTACTGCCAGAAAGAACATGGTGCATGCAAAGAAAACAAATTGCACAGAGGTGGACACACATTGTAGGCTTCAATTTTATGAATCATATCTACTGAGAAAATCCATAGAAGTGGAAAGCAACTAGTACCCAGCAGTTGCTAAAGAAATTAAAGTTAAAGTATATCACTGGTAATGAGTCCAGGGCTTCTCTTGAGAAATGGTGATTAATATTTTATAGAACTAGAATAAGGGATAACAGACAAATTTAATTATTTTATTTTTCCATTAATTAACTTATTTATTCACTTTAAATCCCATTTGCTGCCTCCCATTCCAGTCCCCTCTCACAGAGTTCCTTTCTCCAGCCCCCTCTCCTTCTCCTTTGAGAAGGTGAAGGCCCCCATGGCTATCCTGCTACCTTGGTACATCAAGTCTCTGCAGTACTAGGCACATCCTATTGCACTGAGACCAGACAAAGCAGTCCAGGCAGGGGAACAGATTCCACAGAGAGGCAACAGCCTCAGGGACAGTCCGTACTCAAATTGCTTGGGGAACTTGACTACAATAAAGACTGAGCTGCACATTGCTATGTATGTGTGGCAGGATAGGTCCACTCTGCGTGAGCTCCTTGGTTGGTTGTTCAGTCTCTGAAAGCCCATATGCACCCAGGTTTGTTGACTCTATTGGCCATCTTGTGGAGTTCCTACCCCCATTCAGGGCCCTCAGTCATTCCCAGAAGTCTTTGATAAGAGTTTCAAAGCTCCAATGTTTTGCTGTGGGTTTATGCAACTGTTTCAGTCAGATGCTGGTTGAAGATCTCAGAGGACAGTCGTGCATGCAATAAAAATTAATGAACTACAGTTCATGAACTTGAAAGAGAGGAGGAAGGAGTATGTGGCAGAGTTTGGAGGTAAAGACTGGAAAGGAGAGATTTAATTTAATTGCTAACAAAATAAAAAATAAGCAAATTACTATGTCATTGTCAGAAATAGTATGAATGGTAGTGATCCAAAGAAATTTTCTTAGGATATTAATATGAGTTGATAGTGAAACAGATAAAGCCATGTGATTGTGGCACAGACTTTTAATCCCATGGCTTGGAAGGTAGAGTCAGGTGGATCTCTCTGAGTTCAAGACCAGCACAACACAGTGAGTTCCAGGAAAAGCAAAACTACACACACACACACACACACACACACACACACACACACACACACACAAACTCTATCTCAAAAAACAAAACAAAGCAAACAAAGAAAAAGTATATTTAAATATTAAGCACACAATTTTTTATAGATCATCATCATAAAAAGATAAAGGTAGACTGCCTGTCCTGAAGAATACAATGTAAAAAACACATCTGGATAGATATGGTGTTTTGGAAATTCCTGGGGAAAAAAAACACAGCTATTTTTATTCTGGTCCATAATTGTGGTGGTAGGGCTGTCAATGAAGACTTTTTAGAGAATTATAAGAAATAGCAAGTACATGTATACAGGAAAGGACAATTATTGAAAAATGCAGAGATCATAGCTTTGAAAAAAAGGAATGACAGGTGCATGGAACCTTTGGAGGGATGAAAGGGAAGGGAAAGTGCTACAAAGGACTTGAACATTTTGACCTCCATTGATATCTACCACATGTACTTAGAAAGTATGATTCACAAATTTTACCCCAAGATTATATAAATGCACTTTTCATTCATATCCAAGGTAGTAAAAAATTGAAAGAATATCTTTCTTTCATATTCATTTGCATTATTGATGCTTTAAATATTTCATTATATTTTTTGAGAATTGCTTACAACGTGTTTTGATAATATTTACGTCCTTCATTCACTCTTACCAGGTCTACCCCTTTTCCTACCCACATAACTTTGTACTTTATTTTCTGCCCCCACCTTTCAAGTCAAATTTGCCTGGAACACACATTCTTGCTTGTGGAACATGTTTGATTTATGAGGGGCTATACTCTTAAAGAAATGTGACTGTCACTTTCCCAGGAGCTACCCACGACCAAGCGCTCCTTCGAAATAGGTATAATTCATACTCATTTTTGATCTCCATGTTGAGATTTCATCTACATTGGGCTTGTACACATCATCCCAGCTTGTGCATGCTGCCACATTATATTGTTTGTGAACCCTTAATACTACAAGAACAATACTAATCAATAATAATAACCAGACTAGACTGATATGCCCACTGCTGGCAATAGTGACATGAAAATATCAGGAAATCCAAGTACTTTCTGTTTGGATTTAAGGTCTGCTGTTCAAGATGAAACCCATATCTTACATCACAATTAAATCAAGGACTTCTTTCTAGATAAGTCAGAGAGCTTGTGAAAAAAATCTACTTTATTTATCCAATTATCAAGTCTTTGATAAACTGTTTTCTTCTGCAATAGCGTTTGACAACTCCTATACTTTAGCTCCTGTCTTCTTCATGATGCTACTCCTTCCTTAGCACCATTTTTCTTCCTCATTTTAGTGTTTCAATTCCCTATTTTAGAATGAATCTGAGGCTTATGTCAATATTTTCATGGTCTCTTTCTCTGATTATTATAATCACTGAAAAAAGTGGGACTGTTTACTCTTCTAAATACATTTTAATAGTTGCTATGCATGTTTAAGAACTTCAAAAGGGGAATGCCAGGGCTGAAAGGTGGTACTGGGTGGGTGTGATAGTGGGTGGGTGGGATGGGGGATAGAGGATGGAATAGATTGTTTCCAGAGGGGAAACCAGGAAAGGGGATAACATTTGAAATGTAAATAAATAAAATATCTAAAAAATGAGCTTAAAATGATGATGATGATGATAATAATAATAATAATAATCATAATAATAATTCTACCGATTACATATCATTCTACTAAAAGGTTACTGGGTATTCTTGAGTAATATGATTAAAATCATATCTTCATAAATCTTTCAAAGCATACTGTTGCAAAATATTTCCTATCCATTCACATTGAGGCAGTGAGAGGCCAGTGATTGGAGGGGAGAGAGGAAGAGGAGGAGCTAAGTGAAGGAGGGGTGGAGAGAGGGGGAGCCTGGGAGCTGCATGAGGGAGAAGAGGAGGAAACACGCAGACCCAGATGGCATCAAATGTGTTTCTGGTGTGATGAGAAGTTAGAAATATTGGGATAATACTTTGTCATTGAAATTTGGCATTATGCAATTGGGAGTTTCAAATATAGAAATATATTTGGTTAACTACTACTACTACAGAGGCCTGGAGGGTCAGTACTATATTTTAACCATTTCCCACTACATTTAGCGAAACAATGTGGGCCATATTTCCACTAGAAATCTGAGATTATTAGTCTAAAACTTAAGAGTTTTGGTTTTTTGGTTTTTGTTTTTATTAAGTGAGTAAATAGAATGCCAAAATCGGGTCAATTTACTCAAGCACACCAAATTGAAACAAAGGAAAGGAAGTCTGCAGTGATCTTGTGTCATCTATGGATGCCAGGAAATAGCACCATGAAATTTCAACAATACAGTTATAGGAACACGAAGCCAAAATAATAGCAGCTAGCATACCAGGGTGAACAGGACAAGTTTCAGAGGATCCCACTCTTACAAGAAGAGCTCTAGGAAATTAATGATTGGTAAGAACAGATCTGCTATGGATCCGCTCCCTACTCTGTAGAATGAGAGGGAGTAAGACAGACAGGCAGACAGACAGAGACAGAGAAACAGAGAAAGAGATACAAATAGAGAGAGAGAGAGAGACAGAGACAGAAACAGAGAGAGGCAATTTATTTGAGAAAAAGCAGAGGAACATGGGAATGTTTGAAGGGAGATAGGAAGAACAGTGTGATTACAGGACTTAAATATGACATTCTGAAAAATGAATTAAAAATAATTCAAAAAGTATCATTTTGTTGCATGTAAGTTTATTTTTAAATGAATATGTATAAAGTATGAAAATATATATAATATGATGGGCTATGTCATCTTTACTGTTTGCTAACATTGACTGTGAAACAGTCTGGGATAGTATGTGTATAGAAAATTGAATTTGAAATTTACAATACTAAAAATTTTGAACATGTCCTAGGAAATGAGTAATAAAATTGACAATTAGAATAAAATGAATAATAGCAATACAAACTATGTTTATGGAAAATCT
This sequence comes from Apodemus sylvaticus, assembly GCF_947179515.1. NCBI lineage: Eukaryota > Metazoa > Chordata > Mammalia > Rodentia > Muridae > Apodemus > Apodemus sylvaticus. The sequence continues at coordinate 89,843,421 of NC_067478.1, read as the reverse complement.
TGCGATAATAAATAATTTTTACATTATTTCTAACTACATAAATGTTTTTCTTTTAATTATTTTTTTCAAGGCAATGGTGACATCTTTATTCCTCAGACTATAAATCAAGGGGTTCAACATGGGTACAACGATTGTATAAAACACAGAGGACACTTTTCCTTGGTCCATGGAGTTGACTGATGATGGCTGTAAGTACATGAATGCTAAAGATCCAAAGAAGACAGCAACAGCCAAGATGTGGGAACTGCAGGTGCTGAAGGCTTTGGACCTGCCCTCAGTGGAGCGAATGCGGAGGATGCTGGCAATGATGAAGATGTAGGAAGTAATAATGGTCAGGATTGGGACAAAGATGTTCAGTGTCCCAAAAAATAAAATCAGCATTTCATTGATAAAGGTATTAGAGCATGCAAGCTTCAAGAGGGGGAGAAGATCGCAGAAATAGTGGTTGATCACATCTAATTTGCAAAATCGAATTCTAACCATGAAGCCTGTGTGAGCTGACGCACAGATCACACCTATAATATACACTCCTGAAATTAGGGAAATGTAAATTTGATAGGACATAGTTACGTTGTAAAGCAAAGGGTTACAAATGGCAACATAGCGGTCATAGGCCATTGCAGCTAAAATGTAACACTCTGCAATTGCAAAAATGAGGAAGAAGTAGAGCTGAGTCATGCATCCAGGGTAGGAGATGATGTTCTTCTCTGTCACAAAGTTCACTAGCATTTTAGGGGTAACAACAGTGGACTGACAGAAGTCAATGAAGGACAGACTGCTGAGAAAATAATACATGGGTGTGTGCAGGTGGGAACTGAACCCAATCAGTGTGATCATGCCTAGGTTCCCTGCCACAGTGATCAGATAGATTCCTATGAAGAGGAAGAAAAGGGGCAGCTGGAGTTCTGGCTTCACTGAGAGCCCAGCCAAGAAGAACTCGGTCACTGTGGAATAGTTTCCTGATGTCATGTCCTCCATTCAGATCCTGAAGGAGTAAAAACAAATATATAAGGCTGTTAAAGTGACTTATTATTTCTCAAATACACAAGGTCCCCATATTAATTATTCCTCTCCTTATAACAACTTTGTTCCTTATGTAATTATTTTAAGTAGATAAATAAAATTTATTTTTTAATATTAATTTGAAACATATCCTTAAAACTTTAAGAATTCATTTACTATAAAATGCTATCACTAAGTCCAGGTTCTTAGAAATTTTGTATATTCAAAGCAATGTCTCTAAGGTGACATATAGAGTGGATAGCAGTGAGGATGAGTGACATGCAGTCAGTAAAGCATGTGGCAGCATGGAGGAGGGAGATCCACAGACAGTTCACCCCTGCTGAGGAGCTACTAACAGTATATAAATGCTGAGAGGGCATATCAGTTTTCTCTCAAGGTGTAGTACCAGGTAAGTTGACCATGCAACAGAGTGAAATCACATATCCATGAATATGTGGAAGGGACAAATCGGCCATGGTGTGAAAACAATAAAAGCAGGACATGAAGTTGCATGGGAAGGGAAAGAGCATGTACCTGGAAAGAGCTGGGAATGGAGACTGACTAGGATCAAAGGATGTTTATGAAACTGTCCAGGAAATGATAAAAATATTTAAAGCCTAAAGGGATAAAATGTGGTCACAAACACATAGTGAATAAATACATTTGTCAAAAGGCATCAATAAAAAACATATTTTTTCTATAATTGATACCATAAAGATAACAATTTTCTAAATTGAAATGAATTTATTCATGAAAAATAAATCTTCTAAAATAAGATACTTACAAAGTCAGTATGTTGAGAATAAATATGTAACTGGCAGTTAGCTTGTAGAAGAATGCAAATTAGTCCATTCTTAATCTCCTTTTACAAAGCTCAAGTCCAAGATGATCAAGGACCTTCACATAAAACCAGATATACTGAATCTAATAGAAGAGAAAGTGGGGAAGAACCTGGAGTGCATAGGCACAAGGAAAATTTCCTGAATAGAACACAAAGATCAAGTATTGACAATTGGGACCTCTCAAAATTGAAAAGGCAAAGGACCCTGTCAATAGGACAAAAGGGCAACCAATAGATTGGGGAAAAAATCTTTACCAATCCTACATCTGATAGAAGGCTAATATCCAGTATATACAAAGAACTCAAGAAATTACACTTTAGAGAACCAAATAACCCTATTAAAATGAGGTACAGAGCTAAACAAATAATTCTTAACTGAGGATGAGAATGAGAAACACCTAAAGAAATGTTCAACATCCTTAATCATCAGGGAAATGCAAATCAAAACAACCCTGAGATTTCACCTCTCACCACTCAGAATGGCCAAGATTAAAAACTCAGGGGACAAAAAATGCTGGAGAGGATGTGGAAAAAGAAGAACACTCCCCCAATGCTGGTGGGATTGCAAGCTGGCAAAACCACTCTGGAAATCAGTTTGGCAGTTTCTCAGGAAATTGGACATAGTACTACCTGAGCATACTACTATACCACTCCTGGGCATATACCCAGAAGATGCTCCAACATGTAATAAGGACACATGTTCCACTGTGTTCATAGCAGCCTTATTCATAAGAGCCAGAAGCTGGAAAGAACTCTGTACATCAAACTAAATTGAGAGAAATTTGAAGCAATCCCACTGAAATCAGGGACTAGATAAGGCTGTCTACTATCTCCCTACCTGTTCAATATAGTACTCAAAGTTCTAGCCAGAGCAATTAGACAATAAAAGGAGGTCAAATCTATTCAAATTAGAAAGGAAGAAGTTAAAGTATCACTATTTGCAGAGGATATGATAGTATACTGAAGTGAACCCGTAAATTCCACCAGAGAACTCCTACACTTGATAATCAACCTCAGCAAAGGGGTCAGACATAAAATTAACTCAAATAAATTAGTAGCCTTCATATACTCTAAGGATAAAGAGGCTGAGAAAGAAATTAAGGAAATAACACTATTTACAATAGCCACAAATAAAATTCCTTGGTGTAGCTCTAATCAAGCAAGTACAACATCTGTAGGACAAGAACTTCAAGTCTCTGAAAAAAGCACTTGAAAAAGATCTCAGAAGATAGAAAGATCTCATGCTCATGGATTGGCTGGGCTAATATACTAAAAATGGCCATCTTACCCAAAGCAATCTACAGATTCAATGCAATCCCCATCAAAATTCTAACTCAATTCTTCACAGAGTTAGAAAGAACAATTTCCAAATTTATCTGGAATAACAAAAAGCCCAGGATAGCAAAAACCATTCTCAACAATAAAAGAACTTCTGGCAGGAATCACCATCCCTAACCTCAAGCTATACTACAGAGCAATAGTGTTAAAAACTGCATGGTATTGGTACAGTGATAGGCAGGTAGATCAGTGGAATAGAACTGTAGACCCAGAAAGGAACCCTCACACTTATGGTCACTCGATCTTTGACAAAGGAGACAAAACCATCCAGTGGAAAAAAGACAGCATTTTCAACAAATTATGCTGAGTTAACTGGCAGTCATCATGTAGAAGGATGCATTCTTATCTCCTTGTACAAAGCTCAAGTCTAAGTGGATCAAGTACCTCCACATAAAACCAGATACACTAAATCTAATAGAAGAAAAAGTGGGGAAGATCCTGGAGCACATGGGCATAGGGAAAAATTTCCTGAGTAGAACACCAATAGCTTATGCTCTAAGGTCAAGAATTGACAAATGGGACCTCATAAAATTGCAAAGCTTCTGTAAGGCAAAGGACACTATCAATAAGACAAAACGGCAATGAACAGATTGGGAAAAGATCTTTACCAATCCTACATCCAATAGAGGGCTAATATCCAGTATATACAAAGAACTCAAGAAGTAAGACTCTAGAGAATCAAATAACTCTATTAAAAATGGAGTACAAAGCTAAACAAAGTATTCAACTGAGGAATACCAGATGGCTGAGAAACAACTGAAGAAATGTTCATCATCCTTAATCATCAGACAAATGCAAATCAAAACTACCTTGAAAATTTCACCTCACACTAGTCAGAATGGCCAAGATCAAAAACTCAGGGGACAGCAAATGCTGGAGAGAATGTGGAGAAAGAAGGATACTTCTCCATTGCTGGTGGAATTGCAAGCTGGTAAAACCACTCTGGAAATCAGTTTGGCGGTTTCTCAGAAAATTGGACCTGAAGAACCAGCTATAACACACCTGGGCATATACCCAGAAAATGCTCCGACATGTAATAAGGACACATTTTACACTATGTTCATAGTAGCCTTATTTATAATATCCAGAAGCTGGAAACAACCCAGATGTCCCTCAACAGAGGAATGGTTACAGAAAATGTGGTACATTTACACAATGGAGTATTACTCATCTATTAAAAACAATAAATTTATGAAATTCTTAGCTAGAAAATATCATGCTGAGTGAGGTAACCCAATCACAACAGAACACACATGGTATGCACTTGCTGATAAGTGGATATTAGCCCAAAAGCTCAGAATACTCAAGATACAACTCACGGACCATATGAAGCTCAAGATGAAGACCAAAATGTGGATACTTTGATCCTTATTAGAAAGTGGATCAAAACACTCATGGCTCACAGTCAACCAATAGAATGAGCATAGGGTCCCCAGTGGAGCAGCTAGAGAGAGGACCCAAGGAGCTGAAGAGGTTTGCAGCCCTGCAGGACGAAAAATAATATGTACTAACCAGTACCCCCAGAGCTCCCAGGGATTAAACCACCAACCAAAGAGTACACATGGAGGGACCCACAGCTCCAGCTACATATGTAGCAGAAGATGACCATTTCAGACAAAATGAAAGGAAAGGCCATTGGTCCTGTGAAGGCTTAACTCCCCAGAATAAGGGAATGCATGTAAGAAAGTGGGAAGAAGGTTAGCAGGGGGTGGGATAGTGTGATTTCAGAAGGAAAAGGCAGAAAGGGGATACCATTTGAAATGCAAATAAAGCAAATATAATAATAATATTAATAATAATATTTATCACCAGCTGGATGCTACCTGTTAAAATACATGTAGTGCACATAATCTACTTAAAACATATAACCTAGCACTGAAAGAACCTGAAACATAGTGGATAGTTGGGCATGAGTACTGCCACCCCTCACTTATTTTTCTGGAATTATTGAAATACTTATCTTTCAGAACAATGTATCTTAATTCTGTCCTTTTTGGTGTCAGGGGCTTCTCTTTTATTCTCAACTTAATTTTTTTTCTTTCAAGTGAAGTTTATTCATTTTATTCTTTCTCATTATCTCTTACAAAGGCATACATTCTGATTTTGATAAATTGCTTTTCTAAATTTCTAGTTTTGAGTTTAGTGTCTCTACTGTCTAATCCCTGTCCTTTATTAGTGTGCAATACAACAGAGAAAAATTGTTAAATAACTTTCCAGAAGGAAGATGAAAATCTCAAAGATTAATTTTATGCTTTGTAACAACTACAAAATAGTTGGATGGCTTAACTTGAAATGATAACTTTCCAAATGTTTTTTAATTGTTATAAATAAACATTTGGCAAATCAAGAAGAGGAAAGAAGGGAAGAAGAAGAAGAAGAAGAAGAAGAAGAAGAAGAAGAAGGAGGAGGAGGAGGAGGAGGAGGAGGAGGAGGAGGAGGAGGAGGAGGAGGAGGAGGAGGAGGAGGGGAGGAGGAGGAGGAGGAGGAGGAGGAGGAGGAGGAGGAGGAGGAGGAGGAGGAGGAAGAGGGAGGAGGAGGAAGACCAAAGTGTTGATACTAGGTCCTTCTTAGGATGGGGACCAAAATACACAGTCAACCAATAGACTGAGCATAGGATCCCAATGGAGGAGCTAGACCCAAGGAGCTGAAGAGGTTTGCAACCCCACAAAAGGAACAATAATATGTTCTAACCAGTACCCCCCCAGAGCTCCCAGGGACTAAACCACCGACCAAAGAGTACACGTGGAGGGACCAATGGCTCCAGCTGCATATGTAGCAGAGTATGACCTTTTCAGACCTCTCCAGGTCATTGTTCCTGTGAAAGCTGGATGCCCCAGTGCAGGGGAATGCCAGGTCAGGAAAGTTGGGGGGATGTTTGGTAATCAGGGCTAAGGGGGATGGGATAGGGGATTTCCCGAGGTGTAATGAGGAAAAGGGATGCCATTTGAAATATAAATAAAGCAAACATATAATAAATAAAAAAGAAAAAATAATAAATACGTATATGATTATGTGCTCATTGTAAAATAAAATGAAACACTTTCATACAAGTACATTGAATAAACATTCTATCTTTTGAATGATATTTGAATAGTGATGGCAAGGCCAAACATGGTTGAAGAGTGACTAAACTCATCACACATCATGTGTTATTGCTGTAAATTATAAAACCATGAAACATTGCAAAACAAGCTTGATGTCACAGAGTATGTGTGAAAACACATCTTCTATGAACTTCAATTATATGTTTTTCAGTTTTTATCCAGGATAATTGGGAACATAAAAATTGTGGAAAATGTTCTGGCAGACGTATTTGTTCGTTTTATTTATTTATTAAAGCTTAAGTAGGAAACAGCCCAAATATTGTCATACTTTTTTGATGAAATAGAATCTTAATTAGCATTTTAAAGGAATAAATCACACATGCAAGCAAGAGCACACATTTCAAAAGAATTATATTGCTGGAATTAATATAAAATAATATTTTCAAACTAATAATTTTTGAAAATATGCAATATGGATGTATGTAGTTTTACTACCTGTGAAAAATTTAGCAGTCAAATTTATTTACTGCATATGAATATTATGAATATTCAGGTTTTCTTATTTTTCCAAAGAGAAAATATCAACAAGTTTGAGAACTATATTAATCATCAAATTCTTTGCATTTTTGTAATGATTTCTTTGTGTGTGTGTGTGTATGTGTGTGTGGGTGTGTGTGTGTGGGTGTGTTTCTGAACGTATGCCTATGTGTGCATATGTGTACATGTGGTTATTTTAACCAGTGATTTGTCTTTTAAGACCTTGTATCAGTAAAGTATGAGTAATTTTGACTGACTGTCCATTATAAAAGTTGTCCACCTTGATTAATCAATAAATATTCTTGCAGTTATAATTATCTAAGTTGTATGTTTTATTTTATTTGTCATGTTACTGTTTTATGATTCTTAAAGAAGCATGTGATTTTCTTCTCTTTACCCATTGTTTGAGATAAAGGCTCAGTCTATAGTACAGTTTGCCTAGAACTCACAAGCTTCTTACTTAAATTCTCTGATTGCACAGACTTATGAATGTGCCACACCACCTGGTACTACTTAATTATTTTTAAGTACAGCTTTCACCAGTACTTTAAAATGTATTTATTTTAGCATTGTAATATGTTGCAAGTATCCCATTAAACTTAACTATGTCTCTAGTCATTTATATATCAAATTTCTCATAATAACCCATTGAAAATATTTCATACATTGTTCATCATTCCATCGATGTGGTGACTTTACAAATTTTAAAAGAGACATTGCTCCTTTTTATCTATCCACCATCTTGGGTGAATGGATTATCTGTTTGATTTTTTTTTAAAGGTTTCTTCTCTTAAATGTGCCATTATGTCATCATATCTATTGACTCCACTTCTAAGGAACTACAAATTATTGCATTTGAAGGAATTTTTTTATAACTGTATTTAGTCTATTTTATTTTTTCTATTTTTATTTAGTTCTTTAAGAATTTTATACAATCTGTTTTGCTAGCATTCATCCCTTTTCTGAAATCCACCAAGATCCAGCCCACTCTGTGTTCTCATTTTTTTACCCATCCTGACCAATCTGGACGACCCTCTCTATTCTCAGATATGTGACCTTCTACAAGTGTGTGACTGACTTACCAGGGACAGCATTCCTAAAGAAAATTAATCTCCTTCTCCCAGAAGTCATCAGTTGCCAGTAACTTCTCAGCTAGAGGAGGAAATTCATGCTAACCTTGCCTGTCCATACAAAGACATGGTCTGGATTGGGCTCACACAAGAGTTTTGTATATTGTCATGATCACTGTGAGTTCACATGTACAGCTGTCCTCTTGTATCTGGAGGACTTTATTCCCTTTTAGTCATCCACCATCTTGGGTGAATGGACTATATGTTTGACTTTGTTGGCAAATGGGGTCCCTTCAACTCCTGCAAAAAGGCACTTCTTAATGGCATTGGTTACATAGCTCAATGGTATGACATGGTAGCTGAAGGTACCCTGTACTTGAATCACAGAGGTGGAAATATCAACAATTCTGCCTTGGCCTAGAAGTTTCATCACTAATGACTATCTTTCATACTTCTGGAAACTATTTTGGACACTACTAGAAAAAAATGTGCTCAACAATCTTTATGCAGCTCTGAACACTGTGAGATATATTAACATCTGGACTGGAAGAAAATCTCATTTGGTACAATGGGGTCATGAACATCATGGGAGTATTGAACAATTTTCTAGCCACAGGATAAAACCTATAACTGACACTATTGACAGACCAAAGACCTGTTACTTTTTAAAAATATTGTCAAATCATGTTAAATATCCTAAAATATATACTAAGTGTTTTGTATACATTTTGCTTTAGTTTTTAATTAAATTGTATAGAAATTCCATATATATAATGAATTTGTAAATGGTGTTGTAGTGTCTATTAAGCAAAGCACAGTAGTACATGCACTAAATATTCTGATTGCTTCTGATAACTTTTTCTTACCTTAATGTTTCAAACTTGAGTCACACCTTTCCTCACAAAGCTATGATGTATTTTTGTTTTGCTGCTATACAGATTTACGCCTGCTTTGTCCTGTGTAAGGGCCTCATCACGAGCTTTATATTTGCTAGTCTTTGGATATCAAACTATGAATTATTCATTCCTTTATTATTATCTGTTTTTATAATAAAACATATTTCAATGATATTTCTAAAACTAAAAAATGAAATGCAAGTAACACAAAATATGAGCACATTAGTGCCAAATATCCAGAATTGAGTCTACTAAAATATAAATGCTCCTCATATATTAGATCTCTTAAGTAGTCCTGAGAGAACTTGAAGAAAAGTTTAATGAGAGAAGAACTCACCACAGTAGTGTTTTTAAATACTCTGTGTGTTGAAGAAATCAAATCTCACAGATTTATTGATAGGTTTATAAAAATACAGCTAGTAAATTTCACATATAAAGTCATTGATTTTAAAACTTAGCATATAATAATTAAAGCAATCTTTGACTGATTGGATCATTTTAGAATTTACAGCAAAAAAAATCAATATAACCTGATGTTTAAAAATACCCAAAGGATTCCCCGGCATGCAATAAAGACACATGCTCCATTATGTTCATAGCAGCCTTATTTATAATAGCCAGAAGCTGGAAAGAACCCAGATGCCCCTCAAAGGAGGAATGGATACAGAAAATGTGATATATTTACACAATGGAATACTACTCAGCAATTAGAAACAATGAATTCACCAAATTTTTAGGCAAATGGTTTGATTTGGAAAATACCATCCTAAGTGAGGTAACCCAATCACAAAAGAATACACATTGAATGCAATCTCTGATAAGTGGATATTAATTAGCCCAGAAGCCCTGAATACCCAAGGAACAAATCGCATAACAAATGACTCCCATGAAGAAGTATGGAGTGGGTCCTGATCCTGGAAAGGATTGATCTAGCATTGGAGGGGAATATAAGGACATTGAAAAAGGAGGGAGGTGATTGGAGAAGGGATGGAGAGAAGAAGGTTTATGGGACGTATGGGGAGGGGGGATCCGGGAAAGGGGAAATCATTTGGAATGTAAACAAAGAATATAGAAAATAAAAATATTAAAAATATATATATACATCTTAAAGGTTACAAGTAATGGAATCTAGAAACTCTAGATATATATCACGCTGAAAACAAAGCTCTATTCAAGAACATCTATGTATTCAACATATACATACACTATTGGCAGGTGCTTCAGTGTCTTTTAAATGTTGTATTGTTGTTGTTATTATTATTATTATTATTATTATTATTATTATTATTTCCAAGTTAGTGCCTTAATTTCTAAGAGAGTAATGCATATTGTTACTTTTTAATAAGATGTAAAACACATCTGAACATGAAATGTATTTAATTTACATATTTTCCACTATTGTTATTCATGAAAGTCCCCTAAGATGACTACAGCATTAATAAAAATTTTCCGATGCAGAAATGTAAACATGCTGATGAAATAAGTCAGAAATTATTATATTTTCTGTTTATATTCTTAGCATTATCCCCATGAGAAAACCGGATTTCCACAGAACAACTCCAGTTTAATTTCTAGCTTTTCTCAAGACCAACTGCACAGCTGTAAATAATTTGCTTCTATTCTATTTGTAGGCTCACTGACTTTTAATATTTTATTGCCTTTCCACATTCTGCACTCAGTTACATTAAGCCAATGTCATTACCTCCTCAGACATTAGATTTGGAAGTTATGTTTTATTGTAGATAGACTGGTAGCCTTTACAACTATTAAAATAGTCTCAAATTCTCATTCACCTCTCAAAATGTATTTAATATAGAGCTTCTAACCTAGGCTAAATTTCATGCATACGAATATTTTCAGGTAGCATGTAGAGACCTAAAATGACTAAAATATTAAGAACAAAACTGTAAACCTATAAAACATAAAACAAATAGTTGTACATTTGGGAGCCATTAGATTAAGTAAAATCAATCTAATGCCATGCTTCAAAGACAGTTTATGGCATCATTCTGTTCTCTCTCTCTCTCTCTCTCTCTCTCTCTCTCTCTCTCTCTCTCTTCTCTAAATGTTGCTGAATTACAAAAGAAATGACAAAGACCTTATGTTACTGCAGCAGTAAAATATAGAGTGACATTCATTCTGCTTTAAAAAAAAATAAAAACCTCACCACTTAATTCTACCATATTAGCATACAATATTTAAAATTAGGCTCTAGATATGTGATAAAATTTACTGAAAAAATAAAGCTGGGAGTACAAAGCAATAAAACTTGTAATTGAATTGAATATTATCACATTCTGATGGGTTTACACTAAGTACATAATGTAACAATATTCACAGTAATGATACACAATGAGCAAACAATTGAGTAAAATCACAACCACATAAATTTGAATATCATTACCTGTATTCAATTTAAAGACATAATACTAATTATTTTTATATTTAGTTGTTTATAAAGAGGATTTTACTATCAACATAGTCCTATTTATATAGACTTAGCATGGTTCGTTCTCTGAAATTTGCTTTTGCTTGTAAAATACTTTATGACTATCAAATAAACTAAAATACCAAATGTTATAATGAAGCACAGTTGTTGGCAAATTAGGGCCCTAACCAAGGCCAGTTTAGTGGGGCTATAAATTCTGTAATGTAGAAGAGAAGGTCTAATCTTGTAATTGAGATTAATTGCTTGCCTTACACTTGTCATAACAGAAACTACAGATAAAGGAGTTGTAAGGAGTCTAACATTATGAACAGTTTTCCTTTTTGAAATACAATTGAGCTGGACATCACCCATTTCTCATGGTAAGGTGTGCTTCTTATAACCAAGCTGACTTCAAACTTACTACAACTTCAACCAAAAAAGGTAAAAAACATGGATCCACATATCAAGAAAATTCTTTAAAATTTTACAATTTAACTACAATTATGTAAGTTTTCATGTGAAAAATATTTCTTCACATCCAAGGTAAGTGATTTGATACAATCCATATGAAAACATCAAGACATAAATCATCACTCAGTGAAGCCCACATATCCTTAGATGATGCATAAGGAAATGGACATCTGAGTCATCAGTTATAAATATGCCATAGTGTGACAATGATTTATATAATTATGCAATATATATTACAATTCAAAGACATGCAATCATGCCATTAGGAAAGATTCAGAATTGCTGAGCTATTGAGTTTTGTCCTTGATGTTGTATAATCCTGTTTGTTCCTATTAGAAACATCTCTCAACTACTCTCCCATTATGATATAATGATAATACCATCATGTATGTGTTCAATAAGTAGGAAGTACTGTTATACATGGACGCATGGCATCCATGTGATGAAGTCAATGGTAGATGCCTCCTTTTAAGGAAAGACGATAGCAGAATAAAAATCATCCAGAAATTACTCTTTTTAAGTAGCATAGTGATTTTTTGGGATTTTAATATATTCTAAGGAAGCAAAAGGAAAAGCAACTTTAAGTTTTGCATTTAAGATATTTAACTACATAAAAACTAATTAAAATGTGGAAATTGGAAACTGATTCCTGGGCATAAAATATTTTCAGTCAGAGATGATGGCAAAACTATTCCAATTTGTCCTCTCAATTTTCTCATAAACGTTTACTTATTTTTAAATCTCCTTTAAAATTTAAAACATGTAAACATTCTCTATTTCATCATAATTGATTGGAATGTCCTTGTGAACACTAAAAAAATAACTTGTGAGCCACAGCAGAACACAGGTGATGGACAGTACCTTTAGGAACTTAAAAAGTGGGAGGTACATTTGGAGGGGAAACCAGGAAACAGAATAACATTTGAAATGTAAATTAAGAAAATATCTATTAAAAACTGCTTTCTGAATTATTGAATTAATAAAGAGAGTTGGAAGGATTTTCCTGATTTTTCACAGTGGTTCTTCTCATCACTTTTATTCACATTTACTCACATTTCTGGATGAATATACTCCTACATCTTTCCAAAAATCTCAGTTCCAAATTTTACCTGGCACTTGCAAAATCACTAATACTGATGTTGGGGGTGATAGTCACATGTGCTCAGCACCCTATAGTCATCGGTGACAAGAGAAGACCTCAATCTCCAAGCTATTTTTCAAGTTTATCTAATGATAAACTGACATCTCCATGCTCTTCTTCAGCTCTAGAGTTAGCAAACGTCTCACCTTTCACAATCTCCTGACCAGTTCTCCCTCTTGTTCCCCGAAGGTATACCCTGGACTTACATATGCCAGCTCCAAATATCACGGCTGCACAGTCTCCAAGGATTACCAACTCTCATGGAACAAACTACGGAAAAGAGAAGCAAATGCCATTTCCCAGCTGATTAATTTCTTTTTATTATCAGACTTTATACATTGGTGGTAATGATTTATATACAGAGATCATCTGTACTAAAACTAATATTTTAAGAAAGGAAATCTTAGTAGAGTTCCATTTCTGATTAGCTTCTACACATTTTTATTGGTCCGAGCCAACATTATGATGAACTGATCTAGGAACCAGAAGCAATTATTATTCATACGTATATATAATTACTGAAATGAAGGCGCATGTGCACGTATGCACAAGCATCTGAAGGACAGAGACAAACTCTCATGTTCTTACTTAGGCTATCTTTTTTTTTGGACACAGGTATTCTCTCTGACTTGGAGTGAACCAAGTAGAATAGTCTGGATGGCCAACAAGCTCTAGCAATCTATCTACCTCTATCTCCTAAGTCATGTGCTTACAATTGCCTGACACCATGCCTACTTTTTAAAATAAAACTTTGAGATCCAACTCAGGTCCTGGTTCTTATAAAGCAAACACTTTAAGCAAACGAATTATTTTCCCAGACATATTTTTAAATGTACTTTTTTTTTGGCTCATGATTTTATGGTTGCAGGATGACGCAATTGAATTTGTGTATTCTTGTTGCTCTAAATGTTGTTTCCTAAAAGACAAAAGAACAAAGCACTGAACACATTTTGATATGACTGTCACAGTTAGCTTCAGCTGTCAACTTGACACATACTGAGGGTCACCTGGAAAGAGGGAATTTCAAAACTTAGATTGGTCTGTGGTTATATGTATGAAGCATGTTCTAAACTGCTAACTGATTTATAAGCATGCCTAGTCCACTGTGTGCAGCGCCATTATTATGAAGGTAAGCCAGCACTGTACATGAAAGTTAGTTAAGTGGCACAGAGGGTGTAACCTGTTCTCTTATTCTCCATGGTCTCTGCTCTACGTTCCTGCCTTGAGTTTCTGACATGAACTGGCACATAGACAACCTATCACTTGGAACTGTTTAATGATTAAAATCACTTTCTTCCCCAAAATAGCTTTTGGTCATGGTGTTTTCTACAGCAACAGAAAGCAAACCAGTGTGTGTGTGTGTGTGTGTGTGTGTGTGTGTGTGTGTGTGGTTGTTCTTTTGTGTGTGTGTGTGTGTGTATATGCATATGTATGTATGTATATAAGTATTTATGTATTGCATTTATGTATGAATGTGTGTGCATATGTATGTATATTTGCATTTATGTATGCATTTATGTATGACTGTGTATGTGTGTAATTCAGATAGTAAAGTTCTTATTAGGGTACACTAGTGAAGGGTAGAAAAGAATAAGGTGAATATCAAGGAATGTCCAGGCAATTCACTAGTATCTCCTCACATATAAAATTGCTTCTAAACCTACCAAATGTTTACATATGAACATTTGTAAAAATAATTTTCCAGAGGCCAGCCCTGATTGTCTTTCTTGTTTGGTTCTTCTTGAGGCAGCAGAGGAGAGAGAGGATTCCAAGGGTAAGACTTGTTCTTATGAGATATTAGGATTGCAGTATAATAATAAAACTTTTACCTGCCTAAAGTTTAAGTCACTTTGCTTCAGTAGCTGACCTGCTTTCTGTGTTCCTCTAAGGTTAGAAACTGTTTATCACCTCTTTGTAAAACAACAGGAAATTAACTAAAGTAGCCTTTGTTCTATTCATGGGAACTGCAAGGCTCTACCTTTAGCCTGCTAGTTAAGTCACAGGAAGAAAAAGGATAAGACAAAAAGATACTTTGAAAAGTGATTTTAGCCTTTATTTCTAAGTTTTAAAGAATTTTCCTATGAAAGCTTTCTAAGAAAAAAAGGGAAGGGGTTTGTGAGGAAAGTGGGATAAGGGGTCTAAGTAAAAGGGAACCATAAAGCAGAAGAAGCCATTGGAGAAGCTGTAGTCTCAGTTGATATGGGAATGCTGTGCTATTAGAGATGCCAGGAGCATTAGAGAACCACTATGGACAGGGCCATGTGTGCAGTGGAGCCTCTGAGACAAGTTGTGGGTGGGGTAAAGTAGGGTGAGGAGAAAAGTGGGGATCAGGTATTGGGGTGTGGAGAGAAACAGGAATGAAACCCTGAGGCCAGCAGATAGAATGGAAACAGGCAACCTTGGTTGATAGGAGGTTGGGACCTTTAAGGGTGTTTCAGAAACCTGGGAGGTGAGAGGTGCTCCAGGGTCAAATGGAGGTACCTTAGATGAAATACCTACAGTGGGGAGAGGGAACTTGCAGAGTCCACCTCCAGTAGAAAGACAGGGCATCGAGTGAAAGGATAGGGTTGTCATCCCACAGTCCAAAACATTGACCCAGAATTGTCCCTGTCTAAAAGATCTGCAGGGACAAAAACAGAGAAGAGACTGAAGGAAAGGAGGTTCACTGACTGGCCCAAATTGGAATCCAGCTAAAGGGGAGGCTCCAAGGTCTGATACTATTACTGATGCTGTGGTGTGCTTACAGACAGGAGCCTAGCATGGAAGCCCTCCAAGAAGTCCAACAAGCAACTGAAAGACTCAGATACAGATACTTACACCCAACCAATGGAAAGAAGCTGGGGACCCCTGTGGTTAAATTAGGGGAAAGCTGGGAGAAGTTGAAGAAGAGGGTGACCCCATAGGAAGACCAGCTGTCTCCACTGATCTGGACCCCCGAGATTTCTGACACTGAGCCAGGAACCAGGCAGCATACATGAGTTGATATGAGGCCCCCAGAATACATACAGCAGAGGACCACTGGGTCTTGACTCAGTGAGAGAAGATGCAAGTAACCCTCAAGAAACTTGAGGTACCAGGAAGTAGGGAAGTTTGTTGGGGTGGGTGTGGATGGGTGGTGACATCCTCTTGGAGACTGGGAGGGAGAATGAATGGAATGAGGAATAGTCAGAGGGCTGACCTGGAGGGGAATAACAACTGGACTGTAAAAACAAATTAAAGATAAATAAATAAATAAATAAATAAATAATAACAGTTTTAAAGACTCTGGGACATTTTAATTTTAAAAATGCTTTATATTGTGATGTTCTTCCTCCAGATTCCTGCCTTGATCACCTGTTCTGGCTTCCTTTAGAGATAGACTTTAACACATAAATGAAATAAGCCTTTTTCTCCCAAAGTTAATTTGGTCATGACATCAACAAACAAACAAAAAAGACGTACATAAAGTTTATATCCTGTTTTTTGACATGTCACTCTGCTCAATAAATGTTAGCTTCACTATAAATGTCTCTAAAGGAGGAAATCACAATTGTTTGACATAATAAGGATAAATTTCTGGTTTCAATGTCAACAGGAACCTCGCCCATAGTACAGTAATAAATATTAGAACCCAGTCTCACTAAACTACTAGAAATTACTCTGCTAATATTTTTTCAGAAACACGACAGTAGATGAAAGAGTTTCTAAACTGTCTATAGTATCTTTTCCACTTTCATTTTAGAATGAAGATTTCAATCTCACATTAACCTGCATTTTCTGATTGCTTAGGAAAATATCTTCTGTGCTCCTCACCCCTTAAACAAAGAAATGTAACTCATGTTTTAAAAAGCAAATATTCACTAATCCTTGAAGTTCCTAAATGTTAGTAATTTTCAGATATTTTATATGCCTATGTCTCTGAAATATTTTGGATTCAAATAAAAATTCACTATCATAGAAAATGCAAGTTTTTGCTTGGGTGCTTTGTTCTTCCAATAGTACAGTTGTTGGTATTGCTTACATTAATAGATGCCATAATACACCATTTTACTGCAAATTAGATTTTTATACTGCAATATTTTCCACTGTATAAAATAGAATTCAAAGTATTAATAATGTTAAAATAATATCACTTGTTAACAAACACATAGTCTTGTAAAGAATCTCAGAGAAATAAGCACACAATGCCCCCATGTGTGCAAATGTGTGTGCTTGTGTTATACATTAATAAGATCACTGCTGTGGATCAAAATCCTATAAGCAAAGATATAAAGAAAGATTGTGTTACAGTTTGAATTAAAATTTAATTCACGTGTAAAATGTTTGTGACAGTTTCACCACTCCAGGAGGCAGTGGATACCTGGGGCATGACTGTCATTAGAGATATTCCTTTGAAGAATGCATAGGATCCTCTTCTGTTGCTTCCTGTCTGCTTCCTGACTTACCCAAATGATTATCCACCCACAAGATGCTTTATTTCATCAAGAGCCTAGAAACAATGCAGCAAGCAATAATACACTGGGTTCTCTCAAACTGGGAGATAAAAATAAAGAACTCTGCCATCTAGTGATCTTCCTTCAGCACTGAAATAAGAGTGATAAAGTCAAAACAGAGAAAATCCATTGGATCAGACATTATAGACAAACTCTGAAACTCGGGATACAAGGCTGCTATTTAAAGAGAAAAACATAGTATACCTCAGGTCTTGACTGTCACCTGCACTGAAAACGGAATCAGAGAGATAGAGAGGTGAACGTCACAAGACCAGACACTGGAAGCATCAGGGGAAGAAATTCTGCAGGTTACCACTGGATTCAGTCTGCCCCCATCCAGAGTGAGAACGAGAATGATCAGGCCCTTTCCCCTCCACACCTTTATCCCATAAAGCCTTATTAACGCAAAACCTGGACTCAACAGTCTCTCATTTCTGGAGATTCCGTCTGCTCTACAGGAGCTCTGAGTTTGTTATTCTCTCTAAAGCTCCCCATGTGGTGGAAAATGTTTCATTCTAAAACTCACCTCTGTTGAGTGGTCCCTGAATTTCTTTTATCATCATCATCTTCATTATATGTATTTATTATTTATTATTATATTTATTACATATTATTATATCTATTATATATTATTATTATTTAATTGAAAGATAATTATATACTTTCCCTTCAACCCCTCCATGTCTGATGTCCCACACCTCTAGAATTTGCAGCATCCTGGCTTTTAACCATTGTTACATATACATATAAGCAAGTCAATACTAAACTACAACTCCCATAGTCTATTCAATGTTGCTGGCAAGTGTTTGTTTCTAATAGTGGTGATTTAGGTATTGGATAAACGGGGGGGGGGGCTCATTTTTGGGTAAGATTATTTCTTCATCTCTTGTGAGTATTTATTGCCTTTAGATACTATTGTAGGGATGCCTGGATTTCTTTATTCAAATTATGAAGGCAAGAACCCCAAATCAGTGCATTGGCATAAGCTAGGGTTATTGTTCAGTTTCCAGGATTCTGCCTCTCAAGCTGAGAACAAGAACCAATGAAAGCCGCTGCAAAAGTCTCAAATACACTGCCAGTTTCCCATACAAGCCTTATGAGGGCCTCCTGACAAAACTTACTCTTTTAGTATTGTTATTTCACTCCACACTTATCTGTATAAAAATCACCTAGTTATTCAATTGCATGGTTAATATTCTGCAACTAAAATGAGAAGTCTTAGGATAAAGGGATGGAAAGGTACCTTGGCAGATTGGGGGTCAAGATGTGCCACTAAGACATCACCATCACGCCTAGAAACAGACCTAACTCAAGAGGTTTATTGGGGGATAAGAAACCAAAATACCATTTTGAAATGGGGACATGTGTATGTGTGTGTGTGTGTGTGTGAGTGTGTGTGTGTGTGTGTGTGTGTGTGTGTGTGTGTGAGAGAGAGAGAGAGAGAGAGAGAGAGAGAGAAGACAGAGAGAGAGAGAGAGAGAGAGAGAGAGAGAGAGGAAGGGAGGGAGGGAGAGAGCACAATCTGGGATGACCAGGGCCTTTCAGAATGGATGCCTATCTCTAGTAGAAATGCTCTGCACCTGGCAGGGATGGGAATGACATAGACTGAGTCACTGAAAGGCAAGCTTGCATAGCAAACCTGATTTACAACAAGAATTGCATAAAAAATATTATTAATTTCAAAGCCATGACCCAAGGTGGCTGATAAAAGTACCTCATTAATATTATACAGAAAAGGGAAGATTATGTGCTAGTGAAGAATAATTGACACCACTCAATAAAAGCAGTCATTGTATACTATAGAAGACAGGAAGGGAAGGTATAAGACTTTAATGTCACCTCCTAGAATAAGTGATACGTGAAATTAGAATATTGTGGACAATGTATGGCACAGAGCAGTGTGGGCTAGGATAAGGGAGAAAGTAATAAATGAAATTTTACCCCATGGGTAAATGATGAAGTTAGATGGGGAAGACTTTGATGTGGAAGAAATCACTTTGTCGTTTAAAAATCCAGTAGAGTCTTTCAAACACAAAGCTGTTACCTCTGTGTTTTTATTTTCAAGTTGGAAAACAATTTTAAGTGTTCTTCATAAATATTTACATAGGACTATTGATACTTTAAATTTTTCCAAGAAATCTGCATATCAACTTCGTTCCCTGTGCCTTCTTGTCAAATTATTAAAATCACAATGACACAATTAACATATCAAACGATTCCCAAGAAGAAGGAAGGAGGGGGCCCTGGTCCTGGAAAGGCTAATGCAGCAATGTGGGGGATTACAAGGACAGGAGTGTGTTCTGGAAAGACTCAGTGAAGCAGTATTCTGCAAAACCAGAACGGGGAAGTGGGAAGGGGTAGGAGGGAGGACAGGGGAAGAGAAGGGGGCTTACGGGACTTTCGGGGAGGGGGGGGGCTAGAAAAGGGGAAATCATTTGAAATGTAAATAAAAAATTATGTCGAATAAAAAAATGAAAAAGAAAAAAAAACAAGGACAGAAGTGAGTGGGGGTTGATGGAAGGGTGGGAATGGGCAGAGGGAAGAGGGCTTATGGGACTTATGGGGAAGGGGAACCAGGAAAGGGGAAAGCATTTGGAATGTAAACAAAGAATGTAGAAAAAGAAAACAATGATCCTTGGGCAAGAGAGGGCTTGTTTTTTTTGATGTTCTTGCTTTTTTTGTTCTTGTTTTTTTCCCTAATGCGCAGATGGAAATTGTCACTAACCACCAGGGGGCGATACAGCACAATAAGTGGAATACGGAGGCCAGTGTAGCCCCTATGCTACCACAATTTGTTCAGGGAAATCATTTGAAATGTAAATTAAAAATATATCGAATAAAAAAATGACAAAAAAAAGAAAAGAAAAAGTAAGCTTAAGCATTGAAAAAAATCACACATCCTTTAGTTTGTTAATGTAGTGAATTACATTGACAGATTTCCGTATGTTGAACCATCCCTGCAATCCCTGGGATGAAGCCTACCTGATCGTGGTGAATTATAGTTCTGATGCATTCTTGGATTCAGTTGGTCAGGATTTTGTTCAGTATTTTTGCATCAATGTTCATGAGGGAGATTGGTCTGAAGTTCTCCTTCCTTGTTTAGTCTTTGTTTGGTTTAGGTATAAGTGTGATTGTGGCTTCATAGAATGAGTTGGGTAGTGTTCCTTGAGTTTCTATTTCATGGAAAAGTTTGAAGAGTATCAGTATTAACTCTTCTTTGAAGATCTGATAGAATTCCCCGCTAAACTCATCTGGTCCTGGGCTTTTTTTTTTTTTTTTTTTTTTTTTTTTTTTTTTTTGAAGGGAGACTATTAATGGCTGCTTCTATTTCCTCATGGCTTATGGGACTATTCGGATCCTGTTTTAACATTGGAACCTGGTATGTATCTAGAAAGTTGTCCATTTCATCCAGGTTTTCCAATTTTGTTGACTATAAACTCTTGTAGTAGGATCTGATGATTTTTTTGAATTTCCACAGTTTCCGTTGTTATGTCTCCCTTTTCATTTCTGATTTTATTAATTTGGATACTGTCTCTGTGTCCCCTGGTTAGTCTGGCTAAGGGTTTATCTATCTTGTTGTAATTCACTACATAAACAAACTAAAGGAAAAAAACACATGGTCATTTCATTAGATGCTGAAAAGGCTTTTGACAACATTCAGAATCCTTTCATGATAAAAGTCTTGGAGAGATCGGGAATCCAAGGCCCATACCTAAACATAGTGAAAGAAATATACTACAAACCGGTAGCCAGCATCAAACTAAATGGAGAGAAACTTGGGGCAATCCCACTAAAATCGGGGACCAGATAAGGCTGCCCATTTTCTCCCTATCTATTCAATATAGTACTTGAAGTCCTAGCCAGAGCAATCAGGCAGCAAAAAGAGGTAAAGGAATACAAATTGGAAAGGAAAAAGTCAAACTATCACTATTTGCAGATTATATGGTAGTATACTTAAGCAACCCCAAGACTTCCACCAAGGAACTCCTAAAGCTGATAAACAACTTCAGCAAAGTGGATGGATATAAAATTAACTCAAGCAAATCAGTAGCCTTCCTCTACTCAAAGGATAAACAAGATGAGAAAGAAATTAGGGAAATGACACCCTTTACAATAGTCCCAAATAATATTTCATACCTAGGCGTGACCCTGACAAAGCAAGTGGAGGGTCTATATGACATGAGCTTTAAGCCTCTGAAGAAAGAAATCGAAGAAAGTCTCAGAAGATGAAAAGATCTCCCATGTTCATGGATTGGCAGGATCAATATAGTAAAAATGGCCATCTTACCAAAACCAATCTACAGCTTCAATGCAATCCCCATCAAAATCCCAAATCAATTCTACATAGATCTAGAAAGAGCAATTCTCAAATTCATCTGGAATAACAAAAAACCCAGGATAGCAAAAACTAGTCTCCACAACAAAAGATATTCTGGGAGAATCACCATCCCTGACCTAAAGCTCTACTACAGAGTGATAGTGATAAAAACTGTTTGGTATTGGTATGCAGACAGGCAGGAAGATCAATGGAATAGAATTGAAGACCCAGAAAAAAACCCACACATGTACAGTCACTTGATATTTGACAAAGGAGCTAATAAAAAATCCAGTGGAAAAAGAGACAGCATTTTTAACAAATGGTGCTGGATCAACTGGAGGTCTGCATGCAGAAAAATGCAAATCAATCCATTCTTATCGCTTTGTACAAAGCTCAAGTCCAAGTGGATCAAAGATTTACACATAAAATAAGACACTCTGAAGCTTATAGAGGACAAAGTGGGCACAAACCTTGAACACATGGGCACAGGGGAAAAGTTTCTGAACAGAATACCAATGGCTTATGCTCTAAGAACAAGAATTGACAAATGGGACCTCATAAAACTGCAAAGCTTCTGTAAGGCAAAGGATATAGTCAATAGGACAAAATGGCAACCAACAAATTGGGAAAAGATCTTTACTAACCCTACATCTGATAGAGGACTAATATCCAATGTATACAAAGAACTCAAGAAGTTGGTCTCCAGAGAATTAAATAACCCTATTAAAAATGGGGTACAGAGCTAAACAGGGAATTCTCAACTGAGGAAAATCAAATGGCTCTAAAGTACCTAAAGAAATGTTCAGCATCCTTAGTTATCAGGGAAACGCAAATCAAAACAACACTGAGATTCCACCTTATACCAGTCAGAATGGCTAAGATGAAAAACTCAGGTGACAGCAGATGCTGGAGAGGATGTGGGAAGAGAAGAACACTTCTCCATTGTTGGAGGGATTGCAAGCTTGTAAAACCACTCTGGAAATCAGTTTGGCGATTCCTTAGAAAATTGGACCAGCTATATCACTTCTGGGCATATACCCAGAAAGTGCTCCTACATGCTCCACTATGTTCATAGATGCCTTATTTATAATAGCCAGAAGCTGGAAAGATCCCAAATGTCCCTCAACAGAGGAACGGATACAGAAACTGTGGTATATATACACAATGGAGTACTATTGAGCTATTAAAAACAATGAATTCATGAAAGCCTTAGGCAAATGAATGGAACTAGATAGTGTCATCCTGAGCGAGGTATCCCAGTCATAAAAGAAAGCACATGGTATGCACTCACTAATAAGTGGATGCTAGTTCAAAAGCTCAAAATAAACAAGTTGCATTTCACCCAGCACAGGAAGCTCCAGAAGAATGACTTAAGTGAGGGAGCTATGATTCCTCTGAGAAAAGGAATAAAATGCTTGCAGGAGCAACAAGGGAGGCAATGTGTGGAGCAGAGTCTGAAGTAAAGGCCACCCAGTGAGTGCCCTACCTAGGGATTCATCCTATAAATAGTCAGCAAACCCTGACACTACGATGAGAAGCATGTACCAAAAGGAGCATGGCTGTCTCCAGAGGGGCCCTGCCAGAGTCTTACGAATTCAGAAGCAGAAACTAGCAACCAAGCTTGGACTGAGCTTGGATTCCCCAATGGAGGATCTGGAGGGTTGTCCAGAGGAGCTGAAGAGGTATATAGCCCTTTGGGAAAAACAATGACTCCGGACACCCAGATACCCCAAGACTCCCAGGGACTGAATCATCAACCAAGGGGTATACATGGTTCCAGCCAAAAATGTAGCAGAGGAATGACTTTTTGGGCATCAGTGGGAGGAGTGGTCTTTGGTCAGGTAAAAGCTCAATAGAGGCCACAACAAAGGGAAACAGATGGGGGGGGGAAGTTGGGGGGAGGTGGGACTGTGTTGGGTAGAGGGGCATATACATGGAGGCAGGGGGAGGGAGGAGGGGTAGGGAATCGTTGGGGAGGGTGGCTTCTGGAAGAGGGAAATTGGGAAAGGTTTTACCATTGGCAATTTAAATGAAGAAGATACTCAATTTAAAAAAAAAGAAGAAGAAGAAAAATCACACATCCATCCAATTCATTAACTAAGGAGAAGGGAGGGATTTCACCACTAGAAAACTGTTTCCAGATTCCTCAAAGCATCAATTTTTTTTTTTTATTTCAAAAAGGCAGTAAGTTCAGAGGTCATTAGTCAGAAAACAATGTTCACATGTTACCGTTTTTTTTCCAATATTCTTTGTTTACATTCCAAATTATTTCCCCTTTCCCGGTCCCCCCCCCCATAAGTCCCATAAGCCCTCTTCCCTCCCATTCCCCAATCACCCCCTCCCATTTCTGTGTCCTGGTACTCCCCTACAATGCTGGATCAAGCCTTTCCAGGACCAAGGCCCTCTCCTTCCTTCTTCTTGGGAATCATTTGATATGTTAATTGTGTCTTGAGTATTCAGAGCTTCTGGGCTAATTAATATTCACTTATCAGTGATTGGATTCCATATGTATCTTTTGTGATTGGGTTACCTCACTTAGGATGATATTTTCCATTTCCAAACATTTGCCTAAGAATTTCATGAATTCATTGTTCTTAATTGCTGAGTAGTATTCCATTGTGTAAATATACCACATTTTCTGTATCCATTCCTCTATTGAGGGACATCTGGGTTCTTCCCAGCTTCTGGATATTATAATTAAAGCTGCTATGAACATGGTGGAGCATGTGTCCTTATTGCATGCCAGGGAATGCTCTGGGTATATGCCCAGGAGTGGTATAACAGGGTCCACCAGAACTGTCATGCCCAGGTTTCTGAGGAAATGCCAGACTGATTTCCAGAGTGGTTGTACCAACTTTGCAATCCCACCAGCAGTGGAGTGTTCCTCTTTCTCCACATCCTTGCCAACACCTGCTTTCTCCTGAGTTTTTAATCTTAGCCATTTTGACAGGTGTGAGGTGAAATATCAGGGTTGTTTTGATTTGCATTTCCCTAATCACTAATGATGTCGAACATTTCTTAAGACAATTCTCAGCCATTCGAAATTCTTCAGGTGAAAATTCTTTGTTTAGCTCTGTACCCCATTTTTTAATAAGGTTATTTTGCTCTCTGGACTCTAACTTCTTGAGTTCTTTGTATATATTGGATTGTACAGAGCCATGTTGGAGTGTCATGCCACATGGGAGGAACTTGACCTTAGCCAAGGACAAGGGCTTTGGGCAGGAATCTGACAGTGCATAATAGGGAAGTAGGTTACAACAGGAATTTTTATCCTAGCATGGAGTGCTAAGAGTGTACTTGACATTGGTCAAGGTGAACTTCTCCCAGCCTTTGTTGAACACAGTCAGGATCCTGCTCCACCTAGGGGAGAAGCTCAGAGTGAAGGTTAAATTCATTGTTCCTCCAGGTCTACAAATTCCTGAATTAAGCAGGTGACCCACCCAGCTGCCTAAACAGTAGTACCAAGGACCACCAGAAGACTTTCCCAGAACTCAGCCTGGGGGGAGGGGCTTGCCCAAACTGTTAAAAGGTCTGACCTCAATTAAAGGTAGGGCCTCGATCAGTAAACTATCATCCTGGCCTCATTCTTTTACCCCCTTCCCCATTTATCCCTCAGCTTCTGTTCCAGCAACCCTGTTCTTAGTAGCTGCAGGCAACTACAGAATACAACATTAGTTATTAGTCCTCTGTCAGATGTAGGGTTGGTAAAGATCGTTTCCCACTTTGTTAGTTGC
Source organism: Apodemus sylvaticus (assembly GCF_947179515.1). Classification (NCBI taxonomy): domain Eukaryota; kingdom Metazoa; phylum Chordata; class Mammalia; order Rodentia; family Muridae; genus Apodemus; species Apodemus sylvaticus. Next base: position 89,818,129 of record NC_067478.1, on the reverse strand, counting down.
CATTTTGTCTGATTGACAGTGTCCTTTGCCTTACAGAAACTGTAATTTTATGAGGTCCCACCATTTTACCATTTTTATGTAAATTAGCGGCTGATATGAATGTAACTGTAAAAGAACATCATTTTAAAATATTTTGGTTTATTTTTAATTATATGTGCATGTGTGCGCAAATATGGGTTTATGTTATACACTTGGGGACAGTGCTAGAGGATCCAATGGCACTAGAATTACAGATGTCTGTGACCTGCACAACAGGACGAGTGGGAATCACCATTGGATCTTCTGCAAGAACAGTTTGCATTCAATTCTGAGCTGTGTCTTCAGCACAAAAACATCATGAGGAAAAATGGATCAAATTTCCTTGGAGCATGAAAAATATACAAAAATGGATTAGGAAGCAAAGATTATGATATAACCTTGAAACTGTGTCAGAAGGAATGTCACGGCAACTCCCACCACCTTGTGCATAATGAATACAATCTCTTTTAATACAGTCTATCATTGCAAGTAAAAAAAAAAATCTCTTGTTAATTATGCATATATAGTCAATCACATTTCTATGAATACAGTAAAAAGTAAGATTTAACATTTATATTTCAAGTGGTTACAATTTTTCACTTAAAAGACATAGTTTCAAAATTGTGACTACCAGTACATTTAATTTAAAAATTCAAGAAGCCCAAATATTAAGCATTTCAAATGTTACTGAAAATGTACTCTGATTTCACAAAAATAAATTTCACTTACAAAGAACAGTGTTCCAGACCTATGAAGCAAAATAACTATATGAATGTGTTTGCTATTTAAAAGCCTATTTAAAGGTAATATAGGTACTTCCAAACAAGTAGATTGTGGGGCACCCATAGAGGCAGTGGACTTCATCCACATAGTCTAATACTGCCCTTGGCATTTCATTCAAAATAACAAAGCATTCATAAAACCTAATGACTCATAAGGATGCACTGCATGTCTTTACTGTATACTTCAAAAAACTCTTGGGTTGTAAAGTTTTGCTTAACCAAGTTCATTTCACATGAATTGTCTTCTTCCTACAATCTTATATAAGGCAATACTGACATCCTTATTCCTCAGGCTATAGATCAAGGGGTTCAGCATGGGCACAACAATGGTATAAAACACAGAGGACACTTTCCCTTGGTCCATGGAGGTGACTGATGATGGCTGAAGATACATGAATGCTAAAGATCCAAAGAAGACAGCAACAGCCAAGATGTGGGAGCTGCAGGTACTGAAGGCTTTGGACCTGCCTTCTGTGGAGCGAATGCGGAGGATGCTGGCAATGATGAAGATGTAAGAACTGAGGATGGTCAGAGCTGGGACACTAATATTAAATGAACTGAAGGACAGTCCTAGTATTTCATTGATAAATGTACTGGAGCAGGATTGTTCCAGTAGTGGTAAGAGATCACAGAAGTAGTGGTTTATTTCACCAGCTTTGCAGAAAAGCAGTCTAAGAAGGCAGACTGTTTCCCCTGTGGCACAAACCAAGCCTACACTATACACCCCCATGACCATCCAGGAACACACTTTGAAAGACATAGTCACATTATACAGCAAGGGGTTACATATGGCAACATAGCGGTCAAATGCCATGGCAGCTAGCATGTGACACTCTGAAACAGCAAAAACATCAAATAAGTAAAACTGAGCCATGCACTCTGCATGTGAAATGACACTCTTCACCATTACAAACTTCTCCAGCATTTTGGGAATGATGACACTGGATTGGCAGAGGTCAACGAAAGACAGATTACTGAGGAAGAAGTACATGGGTGTGTGCAGGTGGGGACTGAACAGAATTAGAATGACCATGCCCAGGTTTCCTAGGACTGTGACCACATAGATTCCTAGGAAGAGAAAGAACAGGGGCAACTGTAGCCCTGGCTTCTCTGTTAATCCAGTGAGGACAAATTCAGTCACAATGGAGTAATTTCCTTCTGCCATTTTCTTCTGAGCTCTTATGCTGAAAGAGATTTAAGTTTGTTAAAACAAATGCTTAATGTATTTTTACATTACAAAGTTTCAAATAGAACTCAAGTTTTTTCTGTTATAGATCTCCCCTTCCTTATCAATATATTTAGTCAGAGCCTTGGGTCCCAAATATATGAGGCATGTAATCAAATATCAGACAGGACATTCTAGACTCTGTGAGTGCTAGCATGTACTATCTAAGTGTGAATCACACAGTTATTACTTTGAAAACTTGATTTGGCTGTTTCAATTGGGTTCCATGCACAATTTGTAATCATATTAGGTCTCCAAAAGAAAAATAAACTTTGAGGTACTGACATAATGACAACACCAATAAAAATGAATGACTAATATCATACTTCCATAGGGGGAAAAAACAAAACAACAGCAACAACAAGAAAAAAAGTCTTTCTAGTGCTGGGCAGTGGTGGCACACGCCTTTAATCCCAGCACTTGGGAGGCAGAGGAAGGCAGATTTCTGAGTTCAAGAACAGCCTGGTCTACAGAGTGAGTTCCAAGACAGCCAGCATTATACAAAGAAAGCCTGTCTCGCAAAAAACCAAACCAAACCAAACCAAACCAAACCAAACCAAAACAAAACAAAACAAAACAAAACAAAACAAAACAAAACAAAACAAAAAGCCGTTATACCCTACTCTTATTTACTCAGTTTCAAGATATAAATCCTACTTTCAGCAATGGAGAGACAAGATGTAGTTTTATGCAACATGTTAGGACTGAAAAAAATTTCTTTGTAAATTATGTAGTCTTGTATATATTTATATGTATTAAACTCCAACAACAAATAATAACTACTACTTACAATTAGAGTTATGTAAGGTCACAAAACACAAAACCATCGAGAAGTAAGTTATATTTCTACAAACTTGCAACAATGAACAAAACAACCCAATTCAAATAACATTAAAGTAATGACCTACATAGGAAAAATAAAGAAAATAATGAAAGGATATGTATGCACTTACAATTTTAAGACATTTTAGCTGTTCCATACTCATTCTTTATTTTCCTTCCCTGTTTGACCTTTATGTAAGAATTTAAGGAAATCTAATACAGTATAAGCTTTCTCAAATGTATGCATATATGAAAGAAATCTAAAGTTGGAATAACAAAATAACAGAGAAGACAAAGTCCCACTTAGCTATCTCCTTCCACCAAATGAAACCTCTAGTGTTCAGAATGGGTTACAGCTAATCAGGTTGTTAAACCAAAACATCCCATGTTCACTTTCAACAAACCCAGGCTATTACCAAGACTATTGGATGTTCCCTCCACAATTGATAACATGGCTTTCTCACTGAAGACAAAACCTATAAAACTCATTGGACATGAAGAACTCAAGTTGATGTCTAACTAGAACCGTTACACCTACTGACTAATGTAGATGATCCTGGAAGGTACTCTGCACATTACCTAATGGGAAGTGTGAAGACCAATCTTGTGAAATACAATGATGATCTGCCTGCAAGATATTCAGGTACAATAGTGGCACAAAAGTGGTAGGAGTAACTAACCACTATCTTCTTGCTCCATTCCATGAAATGAAACCCATGCCTAACTAACTTAGTAGGACAACAACCTGGAAATATTTAGGCCAGGAACCGAGGGGAAACTATATGTTATTCCTAACAGCATTCTGCTAGACTCATATTTCAGTGTCTTGCTCAACCACTATCACAAAAGCTTCCTTCTGTAGTAGATGAAAACAAAAACAGAAACCCAGAGTTAGACAACATACAGAGATGAGAGACCTTGGACGTCTCAATCCTAAATGGAATATCTCTATACAGTCTTTCCTTTGCCTTGGTGCTCAGGAAATGGCAGAAGAGGAGTCGGGAAGAATGTGAGAACCAGAAGTGGAGGACACCAAGGAAACATGGCCTTTTAAACACATTAGGACTCATGAACATATGAGTTCACAGATCTTGTGTCATCATTCACATATATTACACAACTCTAAACCATAAGATGTCCCAGCCTTATATGGAGAGGAGGACATAATCCCTATCCCTAACTACTTCAAAATGATAAGCACTAGGAGAGGAAATTTTAGTTTTCTCCAATGAAATCTCACAGGTTGTACAAACTATGCTTAAGGGCAAGCCAGAAGCTACAGGCTAACACAAAATGAACTTGATGGTATTTTTTTTGAGATTTTCAGTTATTTTATTTTATTTTTATATATTTCATTTTGTAATGCTTTGTTTGGACTTTTCCCTCCACTGTACATATCTTTTACTTATAGATTATTATTTCCTATTTTGTTTTGTAGGTTTTCTGTGTATATATGTATGTGTATGTCTCTGTGTTTGTATGTGTTCTTTGTGCTTTTTTCCCATTATTTCATTCTTGTATGATCTGCTTTGTATTGTTTTTAGAAATGTTTCTGTATTCTGATAAAGAGAGAAAGATATGGTATAGATTTGGGAGGATTGGAAGGATCTAAGAGGAATTGGTTGAGGGATAACTAATCAGAATATAGTGTATGAAAAAATCTATTTTCAATAAAAAGGCATAAGATGTTGTTGACAGGAGTAAAGGTTTTTTTTTTACATAAATGGGAAGGTAGTCTATGTTGAGGAGTCAAATGCATTCACTTCATGTGTTTGGCTGTCCTCAAATTTTCCAGTTCAATGGATTGCCTACATGAATCCTGCTCTTGTAATTACATATATTGACAAGATGATCCTAAAATGCTCATGAGAATATACTCAACCTGGAATAATCAACAGAAGTTTGAAAGAGTTAGACATATTGCATTTCTCCATCAAAAAGGTTTTTTATCAAGATTATAAGCCATTTTCATAATTACATAGAGTAGGCAACACAGAGTAGAAAACTTGAATTGACAATAATTCCTTGTGTTGTCCCAATGATTGTGCCTTAAAAGTTAATCATAAAATTCAATGAAAAACTAATTTTTAAACAAACAGTACTAGAATAATTAAAATAGCTGCATGGGAAATAATTTCTTAGATCATTTCCTTAAACCAACCACAAAGCTTCATTCAAACATAGACTTCCATAAAATGCTAACATAATGTAGTCTTATTAAAAACCTGTATCTTTTTTATCTTTCATAATGATATCTTAGATAAGATGTCAAATTATCAGCTTTAATAGAACAAATTGATGAATTAAAAATTAATAAAAATATTTTTTTAAAAACCAGTGTATATCTAGGTCTAGATATTCAGCAACATCATCTAGAAAATGAAACAGACTGTATATAAAGTAGTTTAATGTTTTTTATGCACTTTCCTGATTAAGGATTCAATTACAATACAAAGCACTCTTAAGTATTAAAGACTAAATGAACAGGCCAATTAAAAGCACTCAGATAATTGGAGAACATAGTGTCATATGTTGTGGCAGAATGTAAGTGTAGGCTTTCAGGTAATGTCAGTAAATATCCGTGGTTGTGGAACCCTAATTTGTATGAGGGTCTTACGTTGTGTGGAGGTTGAAAAGCATTGGGACAAATAGAATCCAGGTACTCACTCTTTCTCTGCTTAGAATGCGCTGTCCAGATCAGATGTAAGCTAAACTAAGTGCTTTCTACAGCCAAGAGCTCTGGATAATGCTGATGTTGGTGATTCAAAGCAGACTTCTGGCTGGCCTTGTTTTCAGCATCGGATTCCAGATCTTAGTCTCTGCATGACTCACATATACATTACAAGCCAAATGTTATGATTCATCTAAGAGTTTCCTCATGCTTCAACCCAAAGAACCCACCAAAATGACATTATGTACTGTACACAGAATTGTTGATATATAAGCAATGTCATCACCATTTTTAGAAGGTGCCTCCCTGAAGAAATGCTTTCATCGGGGATGAGCTGGTGCAAAGTAGAAGTAATTAAAAGTTGCTTTTTTTGCTTTGTGTGACACTCATTACCTCCCTTGTGTATAATATGCTGTGTGTTGTAAACTAAATCAATCCTTATAGGCTAGCAATTAAAGCTATCAAGTATAGTTCGCAAATATCTTTCTGATGACAACTTACCATCTAAGAATAATTTAGATGTTTAAAGCTAATCTTTCTATTCTTGCCATCTTCCTGGAGAATTTATGTCTTATCATTTTTATCGAGTTTCCCCATTTTAATTATTTCCTAATTTTCTTTTTTGATTGTGTGAGGTATTTGTTTGTTTTTTTTTTTTTTTTTTTTTGGTTTTTTTTTTCTTGTGATTTTTGGAAACAGGGATTTTCTGTGTAGCCCTGTCTGTCCTAGAACTTCCTTTGTAGCCTGAGCTCGCCTTGCCCTCAGAGAACTCCTTGCTTCTGCCTCCCACATGCTAGGATTCAGTATGCTTTGGCACAAATAAATTGAATGGGATGTTGGTGAGCATCCTGACTTAAAGAACTTGGAAAAAAGAAGAAATCTTAGGACTAAAACCAATGTGGACAACATAGACACTGTAATATAGTTGTAGATGTTAATGGCTCAGACTTTGTTCTAAGTTATTATTAAAAATTACATATAAACAATGAGAGGTATCAAATTTAAATTTTATCTCACCTAATGAAAATAGAAATCTCCATGCAAACCAATGTGTCTCAATCTGTTCATACATATTAAGTTATAGCGATATTAATGTATAAGGAAGAGTACGTGTTTATATATCATAGACAAGCAATTAGTAACATACACTTAAAATCCTATTCTGCAGAACAAATGAATAAGAAACAATATTTAAGTTGCTTTATGTTGTTTTTTTTTCCTCCTTTTTTTTATTCGATATAATTTTTTATTTACATTTCAAATGATTTCCTCTTTTCTAGCCCCCCACTCCCCGAAAGTCCTGTAAGCCCCCTTCTCTTCCCCTGTCCTCCCACCCACACCTTCCCACTTCCCCGTTCTGGTTTTGCCGAATACTGCTTCACTGAGTCTTTCCAGAACAAGGGGCCACTCCTCCTTTCTTCTTGTACCTCATTATTTGGTAAAAATAAATAAAGGTTCTCTGAGAATGGAATAATGGAGTTTTGTTTTCATTTTCACTGCTTGATTTTTAAAATGTTTACTGTTTTATATGTTCATACACTGCAAAATGAATTTGATGCCTTTCAAATCCTTAAGAGATAACAAATTCAGGGATAAGAGAAAACAATTTGAATCATTTTTAAGAATAAACATTTTAGATTTTATTTATCTCAAAATAGAAACATACTAAAATCAGGAAAATATTAATTATAGAGTCTAAATTGTCCAGGGTATATGATCAAATTCAGAGAGTCCATTTATATCAAGCCTAATATATTTTAGTACTTATTACAGGGCAATGCTGTTTTAACTTTGATTCCTTTACAGTTCTTGAATCAGTTTAATTTTCAAGCAGTTTGAGCAAATGCTGCCATATCAGTCTACAAATGTGATCCACTCACCAGCACCTGGTCTTCCTGTTCTTCCTGGTATTAATAGAAAGGTGGACCCTTTACATTACTCGTCTTAGTCAGGTGGTCATTCTAGTTGTAAAGCTGACCTTTGTTGTCACACAGACTACAGGGCAACCTCTTAGCACACATTCACACAAAAACACTATGCTTAGAAATAGGCCCTGCTGGGAAAATGTGAAACCTGTAATCACACAAACAGTGCATATACTCATGAGGCCTGCAAGCATGTTCTGTTATGGTCTCTTAAGATTGTGAGGCTTAATGATTTGGAAGGCATCTTACCATGTGAAACTACATTTCATGATCATCGCACTGTGACAGAATCAAATATTCTCAGAAAGTACTCTCTTTCCACAAAGTTTTCTAATTCTCTTTCTTCCAATATTTTCAATTATTTAGAGATTTTGTGCTGTGCAAACAATTTCGCTATAATAGCTAATTTCACTGAATGCCTATGACTATATAATTCTGTGGGTGGTAGTATCATCATATTTACCCTCTTCATTAGGTGTTTTTCTAGTTGTGACAAAATAATTGACAAGGAAAGGCTTTCTGTATCACCTTCAAACACACTCAGAGACATGTCTTCTGACTGATTCCTACCTACATAATCGAATATTAACCATCAATCCATCTGGAATTTGAACACAGAATATAATCTATCTCTTCTTATATGAATACAATCAGGTAGTATTTAGGGAAACTTTGACACACCAAAAAAATGCATTCTAGCACAACATGTCCAAAATTACTGAAATTTGATAGTAGATTTTGTAAGCTAACAGGTACGTCGTGTATTACAGAACAGTAAAATTGATGGAAAAAGTAGATGTAGCCACGGTACTAGGCATAACATTTAGTCACATTGTAAGAATCACTGTCTACTGCATTTAAATTTTTATTTTTCTCTACAGTTAATTGGTAGATACAAATTTTAATGCATGAAAGAAATATCAGCAGATATTTACAAATAATTAAAATATACTTATTAAAATATTTAATTTTGTTCAGTCACCTCATCATCTAATTTACACATAGTTTCTCTGGTTAATGTTATACGACCTATTCATTTCATTTTGTTTAAAATTTGTGAGAAAGTGCTCATTCACTAACTAAATATATGCAATTATTTTCAATCGTTTAACTTTTATTAAATGCAAATATTATAAATAACATAGTCAAGGAAAAATATTTGTGAATATATATGTGAATTATTTTTTTGACCCTTTAAGATGGGAGTTGTTTCTACATCAACAAGAATAGGATAGAGCAGGATTTATAGAATATGTGTCCTAGAGCAGAATCTGGGGCAAAGCTCAGCTTTTTGTGTGCTATTGATCTAATAGACTGCATCATAACTCACATTCACAGGGAGAAAAACTATTTGTTAAGTTAAGCCAAAGGAAGGAGGATTACCATATTTATCTGCTATTGCAGAGACAGATAGCAGGAGACAAATCAGAGGACCCAGGAATGATTTGAAGTGACTCAAAACCTATTGACACTATTCTTTTTAAACAAAAGACAAAAGAGAAGTAAAGGAGAAACTAAGATGTCTGTTCTCTCCGATCTCTTCCCTGAATGTCGGAAGTGTCATGGGAGCACATGAATGGTGAATGCATTGAATTTGTTTGATTTAGGTTGGAAGGTCACATGTGGGAGTTACTATAGCCACTAGAGATCTGTCCTTTTGCTTTTTGCATTCCTTTATCATGATAAAATGGGTTATGGAAAAGCTGGCAGGAGAAAGAGCCCAGTGCAAGCATGCATCTTCTCGTGTTACAGGAACAGGACTCCAGTGTAGAAAGGATTAAATCCTGGCGTGCCTGTCAAAGAGACATTCCAAGCTCCTCTGCTCTCCTTGTTACTAAGAAACAAAGCATAAAAAATATCTTATGACCAAGAATTGGAACCATGAGAGAATTTCTGTTTTATTACAAACTTCAAATGTACTGTATACATTCTGCAATCTATACATGGATGACTTCTTTCACATATGCAGAAATATAAGTAGAACTTAGTAAAATTATGAGGATTACTGTTCTCTAAAATGAAATACTCATTTAGACCATAATGAACACAAGTACATTCTGGTGGGGAATGCTGACTTCATAGTTTTCATGGCTACTTTAGTTCATTAACCAATAAAGTGCTTACTTTCCGTTGCATTGCAAATATAGCTGGTTATGAGAGTTTTTGAGCAGGCATCAAATGCTTCTTGAATTTTGTTGAAACTGTACAGTAGCTAATTTGCTATATCTTTTCTGATTTTCTTATTTCAGATCAATATACATAATATTCGATGCTCTCTTCTGACCTCCGTGGGTAACTGGTCACATGCCATTCACACAAGCACTTACACATAAAATATAACTAAATACACAAATAAAAATACTCTTTGCTGCTTCATTTTTATAAACTTATTTTTTTCTTCTAATTTTTAATTGCTAGAAGTAATCTAACTCCCCCAAAGAAAAGGATATCCCAAGGTAGGCGCTGGTCTACACTGTACGCTTATCACTTGAGTGGCTAGCATAGGAGTGTAGAAAGACAATGAATGTGAGGCAAGTCTAGGCTGGTTTAAAGAGGAAACACTGTATTTAAGACAATGTAATCCATGCTCATACCAAGAGAGACAGAGAGAAAGAGACAGAAAGAGAGATACAGGCAGAGAGAGTAGAAACAGAAAAGAAGGATAGAAGGGAGAGGAAAGGAGGGAGGGAGGGAGGAAGTTTAGATGGTATTCTTATTCTATAAATGTGACTTGGACACACAGAAATGAATGACACAAATGTCCAGAGCATAAACGACAAGACCAAGACAGGATATATGTAAGACTTGCCCCATAATTCACGTTCCATGAATCAGGTTCATGTGTAAAATATGAATCACCAGGGAGATAAGAATAGTTGTATTAGAACTGAACTGATCTGGAGAGATGGCTCAGCTGTTAAAGGCAGGCTCACAACCAAAAATAAAAGAATTAAACTGAAATGTCCAGACTATAAATAAGCAATGAACTGTTGGACATAGTAGACGTTTGGCCTGGGGCTGGGGTGGGGTGAGCTGTGGGGGAGATCGAGTAAGTATAAGAGCAAAATCAAGGCAGCTTGTGATCAACATGTGAGTTAAAGAATGTATCCATTGCCAGTTGGTACAGTTTATTAAAAATAGTGTTTCTGGATCCCCATTTCTTTTCTTTATTTTTCATACTGCATCAAAATTACTTTTTTACTACTATGAATATCAATCTTTTTTTTTGAAGATATTTCTTTTTTTGGCTAAATTTTATTTTATTTTATTTTTTTATTCAATATATTTTTTGTTTACATTTCAAATGATTTCCCCTTTCCTGGTCCCCCACTCCCCGAAAGACCCATAAGCCCCCTTCCCTGCCCCTGTTCTCCCACCCACCCTTTCCCAGTTCCCTGTTCTGGTTTTGCCCTACACTGCTACACTGAGTCTTTCCAGAACAAGGGGTCACTCCTCTGTTCTTCTTCTACCTCATTTGATATGTGGATTATGTGTTCGGAATTCCAGTTTTCTAGGCTAATATCCACTTATCAGTGAGAGCATACCACGATTGATCTTTTGAGACTGGGTTACCTCACTTAGTATGATGTTCTCCAGCTCCATCCATTTGCCTAAGAATTTCATGAATTCATTGTTTCTAATGGCTGAATAGTACTCCATTGTGTATATATACCACATTTTTTGCATCCATTCTTCTGTTGAGGGATACCTGGGTTTTTTCCAGCTTCTGGCTATTATAAATAGGGCTGCTATGAACAGAGTGGGGCATGTATCCTTATTACATGCTGGGGAATCTTTTGGGCATATGCCCAGGAGTGCTATAGCAGGATCTTCTGGAAGAGAGGTGCCCAGTTTTCTGAGGAACCGCCAGACTGATTTCCAGAGTTGTTGTACCAATTTGCAACCCCACCAGCAGTGGAGGAGTGTTCCTCTTTTTCCACATTCTTGCCAACACCTGCTGTCTCCTGAATTTTTAATCTTAGCCATTCTGACTGGTGTAAGGTGAAATCTCAGGGTTGTTTTGATTTGCATTTCCCTAATGACTAATGAAGTTGAGCATTTTTTAAGATGCTTCTCCGCCATCCAAAGTTCTTCAGGTGAAAATTCTTTGTATGATAGTCTAACTAAGTGACCCAATAAACTCCACTAGAGAACTCCTACAGCTGATAAACAACTTCAGCAAAGTGGCAGGTTATAAACTCAACTCAAGCAAATCAGTAGCCTTCCTATACTCAAAGGATAAGCAGGCTGAGAAAGAAATTAGGGAAATGACACCCTTCACAATAGCCACAAACAGTATAAAGTAGCTTGGGGTAACTCTTACCAAACATGTGAAAGATCTGTATGACAAGAACTTCAAGACTCTGAAGAAGGAAATAGAGGAAGACCTAAAAAATGGAAAAACCTCCCATGCTCATGGATCGGCAGGATTAATATAGTTAAAATGGCCATTTTGCCAAAAGCAATATACAGATTCAACGCAATACCCATCAAAATCCCAACTCAATTCTTCATAGAGTTAGAAAGAGCAATTCTCAAATTCATCTGGAACAACAAAAAACCCAGGAGAGCTAAAACTATTCTCAGCACCAAATGAAATTCTGGGGGAATCATTATCCCTGACCTCAAGTAATACTGCAGAGCAATAGTGTTAAAAACTGCATGGTATTGGTACAGTGACAGACAGGAAGATCAGTGGAATAGGATTGAAGATCCAGAAATAAACCCACACACCTATGGCCATTTGATCCTTGACAAAGGGGCTGAAAACATCCAATGGAAAAAAGATAGCATTTTCAACAAATGGTGCTGGTTCAACTGGAGGTCAGTATGCAGAAGAATGTGAATTGATCCATCCGTGTCTCCTTGTACTAAACTCAACTCCAAATGGATCGAGGACCTCCACATAAAGCCAGACACTCTGAAGCTAATAGAAAAGAAGCTGGGGAAGACCCTTGAGGACATCAGTACAGGGGGAAAGTTCCTAAACTGAACACAAATAGCATATGCTCTAAGATCAAGAATTGACAAATGGGACCTCATAAAATTACAAAGTTTCTGTAAGGCAAAGGACACCATCAAAAGGACAAATCAGCAACCAACAATTTGGAAAAAGATCTTTGCAAACCCTACATCAGATAGAGGACTCATATCCAATATATACAAAGAACTCAAGAAGTTAGATCCCAGAAAAAACAAATATCAATCTTCTTAAGTAAAACAAAATGGCAGTTGAATCTTTTCTCAAGAGACAATTTTTAATCCTCCTGAAATTTGAGAATGAAGAATATCAGGTCACAGAAGCATTCGAAGATTTCCATAGACTTCAGCTTCAAGTTTCTAGAAAGGGAAATGGACTGAATATAATTTTATAATTGATTTATAAAGCTACAACTGGATTCATTCTAGAAAGGGCACCAAGTACTTTGTTCGGAAAATATTCCAAATGAGATTAGAGAGCTACACAGTTGCTCTGGGCTACAGTTGCCAGTGGGCTTAACAAGGAGCTGAAATCAAATACTGTAACATCATCCCTAGACCTCACTGTGGATATCTTCAGGAAAGGAAATGCATAAAATACATAAAGATACACTGATGCTTCTATTTTCAAAAACAAATCGGACAAGATTGTTGTTTTGTGTTATGTGTTATAAAATATGTCAGTTACATAGATGAGCCTACCCTTCCATCACGGATGCTCACTTGTGATAATTTGAATGAATTTCTACATCGTCAGCTCATTCTTTTCTTGTAAAATTGATTAGTAAATGTGTACAAGTGAATTTACTTAGCTGGCTCAAAGATTTTTTTGTTTCTTTGTGTTATCCTTTACTTTGTGATAATTGAACTCTTTTAAACATTTACTTTGATATATGCTTCTACTTTTAAAAATTCCCGGCAAGATTCATTTTTAGTATTTTTTATTTGTCATAAATTTACAGTATAGATTATGTCAGGCATAAAGTATATCAACTTCTCCACAAACTTTAGTTTTATTTGTATTTCTCTAAAATAGAAACAGAACACATGTGGCTTTATAATGTTTCATACAATAGCAAATTAAACCCATTCTAGACATGTTGCATAACGGCTGTAATCATTCTCAGCCTTCCTAATGCTGCCACCCTTTAATAGAATTTGTCGTGTCCTAGTGACCCCCAACCATATTATCTCATTGCTACTTCATAACTATACTTTTGCTGCTGTAATGAATCATAATGTAACTCTCTGATAAGCCACCACTGTGAAAGGGTCATTTGACCCCTAAAGCTATCACAACTTACAGGAATGAGTGGGAAAGTACGGTGAATACTAATTGTAGTGTGTGTGTGTATGTGTGTGTGTGTGTGTGTGCGCGCGCGCATGCTATAACTATGAATCTTTGTTCAAATAATTTATCGTGATAATTTTCATTAAACAACTCATTTATTATCTCTGTTTTTGAGGAATAATACTGTGATCTTCTGAACATGTTAAAAGTATGCAATTCTTGATTAAAATATTAGTTTCAAAGAGCCCTTAGCAGTAGCTTTGGTTGTTCATTGCTTCATGAGAGGAAGGTATGTCTGTTTGAGACCCACATAGAGCAGATGGGTAGAGAGCAGTAAACCTGATATCTGTACAAGACTTGTCATGTCCCTGTGAGCACCTGCTACGCTCTTCGCATCTCTAGTCAGAGATGCTAATCTGTTTCCTAAGGTTTAAACTCACAGGCTCTGGGCTGTCCTTCCTAGAGCCCCAGTATGCATACCTCTGCTGAGGAAAGGAGAGCCCCAGGAGAGTTCCAGACCATCAGTGTAACTTTACTAGTTTAACTTTATTGCTGTGACAAATTACCATAGATGTAAAGGCTTTCAAACTTACCAACTTATTAGCTTAGCATACTAGAGATTAGTCTAGTGGGTCTCATTATACTAAATGTTAATGTCGACAGTGTTGTGATCTCAGTTCATTTCTCTATGGCCTCTGTCTTCTACTATATTTAAAAGAATATTTGATTGTATCACAAATATCTAACATAACCTGGTATAACCTCATTAGTTAAGCTGGTTAGCAATCTCCATATTCATCAGTAATTCTCCCTTGCTGTGCAGCCAAATATGGTCACTGGTTCCAGTATTAGAACATTGTATCTTTGAGGAGATCTACCGTGCCTATCATGCCAGCTGATGGGCCTCTTGCCTGCTGTGCTATCCAGTTCCAACATTACTAGAGTTCTCCAGGGCAAAAATGTTGAACATTGTCACAGAGATAATCAGCAGGCTCTCAGTCAGTCTTCCCAAGCAGTTTCTTTTAGTAACTGACACTTCAGTTGTTGCCTGCCATCAATCAGTTATTTGGCATCATTAGGCCTGGGCATACCTTCTTTGAACTTAATTTCAGACCAGTGTTTCTTCTTTATACCTGCAGGAAATTGGGCTGGAGATTTAGTTCAGCCCACAGAGTACCTTCCTAGCATGCACATAGCCCTGGTTTCAAGACTATGCACTGTATAAACTGGACATGGTAGAATTTAGCACTGGGTATATGTCATCGACGATTTTATAGTGATTGAGTTTGACACCAGTTTGAAACGTATAAATGCCCATTTCAATAAGATATTATGGTAAATCTATGTCTGAACGTATTGTCATGATAAACTGTTCATTTCACCAACAGATATCTTTCCAGAAAAGGGATTTTTGTGAAACAAAATTAAACAAATCTGCATTTAATTAGCAAAAGTCAAAATAATTTTGTTACCTAATCCATGAGTCTGTCCTATCCCAAGACCTGGAAACAATGATTTTAAAAAAGCTAGCAGTTTTTCTTCTTGTATATGGTTTTAAACCTAGCCAAGGGTGCCGGTATATTTCTGACTGGCAATTGTTATCTAAGACCTAATGGTTGTTTAAAGCAACAACCCACGAGAATGGTATCTAGCACAGTCATCAACTGGGAGATTAGCAAAGGATCAAGCAACCCTAGCCAGTTATTAATAGATGGTAAAAGTTAAAAGCCTAGGGCAAGGCGGTCAGAATGGAAAAAGCTGTGCTGCAGCCAGAGGAAAGGAGCCAGGACAAGTGGCAGCAGCACACAGCTGCTTGGTTCTTGAGGCCCTAGGTGAGAAAGTCACACTTAAGTGTGAATGACAACAGCCAGACATATTTATTCAAGAGAATATATGTATGCACCAACTAAGGAAATTGTCAAGGAAGAAGTTTAAAGAACGGATGGATCTACACAGATGGAAAATGTGATGCTTGGTTAGTAACACTAGGATAGAAAATGTATCTTTGATTAAAGCCAATTCATGAAGTGTTTTATATTTTCTACATAGTGTGTCTTACTTTTTCTTGGTTCTCAGTGTTGTCTTTTGGAGATGGCATGGAAGTTGCACGTAAGAACCCATGGACCTATGGTTAGATACACAGGACTGACACAAGATAATATTCCACCACAAGCTGGGGAAGGCATCCTGAGACCCTACCATTGGCTGAGAAACCATAGTGTTAATGGCTGCTGGGGTAAAGAGAGTTACTTTTCCTTAGATGTATAGTCTCCAGTAGTCCCCAAATCACAGTAGTCAGCACCACACCCAAGTAAATATAGACAGCAGTAATTGGACTTAGTAGTATATACATATGTACATATATATATAGTATCTTATATATATTCATAATTTAAACATATGTATATATATATATATATATGCCTACCTAGAAAGAGATGGTGAAGAGTGGAGGATGAATGTGAAAAATTCATTGTATGAATGAAATATTCAAAGAATAAATCATAAACATATAATAAATTACATATATATATTATTGAGTGTGAATTTGTAAATAGGAGATTTTTGGAAGTGTGTTCTCTCCACCTTTCTGAGTTCCACGTCATGAACTCAGCCTTTCAGGTTTAAAGCTGAGGAATGAAAGCAACTAGACATGAACATAACAGAAAGTTTTTGAGGAAAGAGGGGTATAGTGAGAGGTGGTAGGGAAATGGGAAGAAATTTGGGCGAGAATGGTCAGCAGGCCCTGTGTACATGTGTGAACTTATCTAAGAACAAATTTCATGAATAAAAGAAATTGAAGCATGAAACATGAATTCGTGGTGCTCACAGATAGCAATCATTTCTAACTTGAATATTGAACCTTTTACAATGTAAATATGAATAATATTTTAAAAATTAGAATTTATTCACTCTCTCTCTCTCTCTCTCTCTCTCTCTCTCTCTGTCACACACACACACACACACACACACACATACACACACATACACACAATGGGCCTGATGAATAGTAGCCCCCCCCTACATTTTATTTTATTTTTTATTTTTTTGGTTTCTTTGATTTTTTTTTTCAAGACAAGCTTTCACTGTCTAGCCCTGGCTGTCCTGGAACTCAGTCTGTAGAGCAGGATGGCCTTGAACTCAGAAATCCACCTGCCTCTACCTCCCAAGTGCTTGGATTAAAGGTATGAGCCACCACTGCCCAGCTTGACCCCTACATTTTAAATGTTTCCATTGAGTATAGAATTTTAAATTGTCCATTATTTAATCCAACACTTCTAAAAATATGATTGTATTGCTACCTTTATTTCTTAAATAATTTAAACATGAATTACATTTTTGTTCCTTTAGAATAAAAATCATATTTTGGAAGTTTTTTATAACCTTTTTCTTCAATTGCTTTTTACAGTCTTTCAGAGGCATAAAGCTTTATTTTCATCTCATCTGTCTTCTCATCATTCTGAGATTCTTGGTAGGTTGAAAATTAATTAATATAATTCTTCATTTCTCCAAGTTAGCACATGTGTCTTTTTTTTAATTTTTAAAATTATTTTATTCATTGAAAATTCCACACAATATATTTTGATCATATTCTTTCCCCTTCCCAACTCCCCTCAGATCCTTTGCTCCCCAATCCACCCAACTTCGTGTTTTTTCTCTCTATTAAAAAGAGAGAAAGAGAGAGAATGACAACACCAAAGACGTGCGGTCCTTTTTGTGTAGGCCAGCAACTCCTGAGCATGAGGCCTGCCCTAGACTGTGTTTTCATATACCTAGTGTCTATCTCCCGGGAAAACTGAATTTTTCCTCTGCTAGCAGCTATCAGATGTAAATAGCTTCTAAACTTGGCATATCTGTACTCTTTCCCCAACTCCATGCTTGTTTGTCTGCTAATGAACCTGTACATATCTAGTGCATGCTACCTGTGGCTGTCAGTTCATGTAGGTATATGTCCAAAGGTCTGGAAAACACTGTTTCCTGGAAATCATTTACCACCTCTGGCTCTTATAAACCTTCTGCTCCCTCCATCTTATGCACAGACATCTGAGCCTTGAAATAGTACTGTGATATCTGACTTAGGGTTGAGCATTTCAAAGTCTTTCTCTCCATAAGTTGTCCAGTTAAGAGTCTCTTAATTACCATGTACTACAGGAAGACACTTCTCTGATGAGGATGGGGTAGATTTCTCTATGGGTATAAAATAGTGTCATTAGCAATCATCTTATTACTATGTTTCTTTAGCAGGATAATAATACTGTTTTCTCCTAGGGCCCACGAGCTATGTAGATTCAAGTATATTCTACTTCTGCTTTATAGCTCAGTGTTTCATTCTGCTTATTTCATTGAAAACAATCTTCCACTTGTATATTATCTTCAGCTGTGCTCAAAGTTCTTAAACATAAACTGGTTTGGTATTAATTTCAGTCATGGGTGTTTTGAAACTTATGGAATTGTCTCATATATATATATATTAGTTTTCAAATAAAATTCTGTCTGCCTTCTATGATTTGGTTGGCATCAAAGAAACCCTGGACAAGTGTCACTCAGTATCTTTGGATTCTGTGAGAACTTCTCAACATCTCACCTCTACCTTACCTAAACCAGCACAGCTACTAGACTTGCCTGTCTCCAGCCTCTGATCCCTATATAATCTCAGCTGTTTTGGCTCTTGATCTCTGGGTACCCATGTACACTGCACCCCCCTCTCTTTCTCATCTCATCTTATCTCTTCCTTTCTTCTCACCTCCTCTCTGACTCCTCTCCTCACATTTCCCACTCCAATCTGGACCATTCCATTTTCCTCTGTATGTTTTCCCTTTCATATCTGCAAGAAACCTCTTCAGGCTATACCTGGGAAAAGTTACTCTCATATTTGCTATTCAATTTGATGATATTAATTTATTTTATATATAGTCTATCACAGTAGATCTATTATTTGGCTTGTGTTTGCATCTATTAGTGTTATTTCTTTTTTCTACTTTGGCTTTTTTAAGATGGGTAAATCTTTTGTTTGAAATTTTCATGCATTAATATAATACCTTTAGATAAAAATAACCCCTTACCTCCTCCCTTCCACTTACGCCCATATTGCCCTCTCTACTTTTCCCTCCCAAGTTCATGTATTCTATTATTAACATACTGAGTACACCTAGTACTACCAGTGTGTTTATGTGTACAATTGTCCACTGAAGCATGGGCAACCTACTAGGGCCCACTGAATCCCTAAATTTAACTGACTGACCCTGTGCCAGGAGCCACAAATGACAACAGTTCCTAAACCGGAATGGCAGTCGGGGAGATATTTCCTGATCCAATTTGGAGATTTGACTTACTTGGTCTTCTTCAGGCTTTTTTCACGCAGTCAAACCCTTGTAAGCTCATGTGTGCATCAGCCTTGCGATGCCCAGAAAACAACTCACATCAGTCCTTCACACACTGTTGCTTTTATAATATTCCCATCCTCTCTACTGTGAAGAACCCTGAGCCTTCAGGAGAGGTGTGTGATACAAGTGTCTCAAATAAGATGGAGGACTGTGTAGCTTTGTGTTGTCTCTACATTTCTTGTGCTGCCTTTAATTCAAATAGTAATATACATGTCAGATCATGTCATTAAAAACCCAGCATGCATTTTATGTCATCATTATTCTTCTAGCATAGATCACCCTTTGCTTTATCAGCAGTTACATTAGGGATGTAGACCCAGACCCCATCAGAGTCTGAGCTGACAAGAGCCAATCAGTCTTGCTGAAGCTGGGTCTCTGTCCTGACCTTAGACATACCTCCATGCTCTATCCCTTAAAGATCCCTTCTGAATTCTCTTGAGTTCTTTATTCTTCATGGAGTATAAACATTTATTTTTATCTCTTTTGGTATAATGGCTTTAAAACCGTATTCTGATCTCTATGGTCCCTTTGCTTATTTTAGGAGAACACAGAATTACACCTATTGTAGAATTATGCATCAAAGGATTACTTTTGAAACAGTAAACTAATTTGTGTAGAGCATTTTTGTCTCCTAGATCTCTGATGGCAACAAAATTTTAAATTTTGTTTGTAAATTGTCTACATGTTCTTAGCAAGAACAATGATCTATTCTAAACTTAGAGATTATACAGGTATTTTTTTGCTCTATATTAGTATTTAATCACATATATTTCTTAAATTATTCCATTACATTGGCATGTTAATTTTTTTAAATTTTCTTAGTTAAAAATAAACTATTGGTTCTTCGTGAATTTCACATCATGTGCCTCAACCTCACTCATCTTCCTCTTCCCTACTGCCTGCCCTCCACCCTTGCATCCTCTCCCTTAACAGGTAAAACAATTCTCATTGTGGAAACTAGTATGTCATAGTGTGTATATAGTATACCCCTTTCTCCATACTTCTTTGCTTGTAAATACTCATTGCAGTGACTCCTTGGTCTGGTATGAGGCCTCTGGCTTCTGCTATTCTATCAATACTGGAACCTTAGTGGGACTCCTCTCAGATAAACTTTTTGTTGCCCTGTATCATGGAGGTCTGTAGTACCATCCCCTTCATGAAGACCAGCATGTCACTGATGGGATAGATATTGGGGTAGATTAACTCAAAGCACTGGATCTGAGCTGGTCAGCCTGCTGTCTCTTCTGCTCTTATGCCCTTGGGGTTGGGTCAGGAGATTCCTGCAGCCAGGGTCAGCTCTACCCTGCTGCTCAGGCCATGT
The DNA here is from genome assembly GCF_947179515.1 of Apodemus sylvaticus. Taxonomy (NCBI): domain Eukaryota; kingdom Metazoa; phylum Chordata; class Mammalia; order Rodentia; family Muridae; genus Apodemus; species Apodemus sylvaticus. Next base: position 89,797,710 of record NC_067478.1, on the reverse strand, counting down.
GCAGGGGCCTGCTCTCCCCAGTGTTGTAGCTGGTGAGGGATATAGCCAGTTCTTCCATTCCCATGACCCCAGGACCAGCTCTTTTGTCTGCCACTTCTCCCCCATCCCTAATCTATGCCACTGGCCAGGAGATGCCCAGGAGAGGCAGGGATGACTCTTTCACACTTATATGGGAAACCCTGCTAATTAAGGTCAAAGTTTATCAGGACTGGATAGTTCATCTGAACTCAGTGCAAAATGAAGGACTCCCTTTACCAGCAGAGCTTCACTTTCTCTTAAGTTGTCTTAGGAACCTAACTCCCCACAACTTCTACCTGGGGAAAGTTGAGTAGTATTTAGTAGAGCTACAAACCTCTGCCCCTAGGCCCCATAAGAACCAGCCTAGCAAGGAATCCTGGGATTTCTGGAATGCCTTTCCATGGAAATGAGATATTCATAGAACTTTAAAACTCTAGCCAATGTTTTTCATTTACCCTGAAAACAACTTCCTTCTCTTTAAAGTCTATACATAGGCCTGGTTCATTCCTAATAAAGTGTATTCATACATGCCTACCCCAAATGAAAGCAAGTATAAAAGCTGATTGTTGAAGAGAGCTCTTCCATTGAAGATTCTCAGAGAAGGCCTTAAAAATCTGTAAAACTAATATCCTCAGAGAAGGCCTTCATTCTTCTCTTGACCCTACCTCACCTCAGAGCTCAATCCCAGCCCAAATTAGATCCTGCATAACACCACCTCTTCTGGAGAATCCTCTTCATGTTTCCTGCCCAGTTGCAGCGACATCTGGACACCCTGAGAGGGAGGAAGCAGAGGATGCAGAACCAAAGTTGGACACCAAAATGTATCCCACACAGTCACACCCTTGGGACTGGCTTACCCACCGGCCCCACATCCAGGACCAGCTCTGATATGCTTCCCAAATGAGGTGCAGGGACTGCTTTCTAGAATGCATAGTACAAAGTGCAGGGGGAGGTGAGGGGCAGGAGTAGCTCTCCTGCCCGCCATAGATGAAGAGGTGGGTGTATCTCTCCCTCACCCCTGGACACAGCACAGCAGACAAATAGTAATTCCTGCTATCCCATGTTCACACCCTTGGAGCCAGCTCACTAGTACCCCTATCCCCAGGGTCAACTCTACTTTGCTGCCTAGGCATCTCCCAAGGATGCCACTGGTTCAGGGAAGGCTCAGCTCTCCTGTGCCCATGACCCCAGGGACAATTCTCCTGCCGGCAGCAGCTGGGGAGGGTTTAAAGAAGAGAAGGATGACTTCTCCTCTCACACCACCACTTGGGAGAGGAGAGATAGGGGTAAGTCTTCCACTCTAATATCCTTGGACTGGCTCATCAGCAAGTACCACAATGTGTGGAGCCTTCTCTCCTGAATACTGCAGCTGGTTAGGGACAGGGTCAGCTCTCCTGCTCTCATGCCTCCAGGGCCAGCTTTCCCACAGTGCTTAAGTGAGGTATATAGCTAATTCTACACAGCTCTCAGATATCAATATGTTCCCCAGGTAGCAGCCCAGATAAGGGACAGACAGCTGTTCTTTTATTGGCAAAAAATCCTTATTAATGCAGTGTGAAAGACCAGATATGGTCCTTGGTGGCAGCTTAGGCTAGAACTCCCCAGATGGCATAACCAGCTACTCACCCCAGGCTGCTCCCCACTACCCTTGAGTCTCCAGTTTTGCCTTTCTTCATTGTGCCCACATTCTTCTGATTCTCCTTGTCTTCCACTTTTCCACCACTTACTGGCTCCTCTTAGTGTCACTAAGAGTCTCTGAGTATCTGAGTCATCTATAGAGTCTCAGGAGTCCACAGGGCAGGGGTCATCTCAGACATGGTCTGCCCATAGGCCTGTACTATGCTGGATTGGTGCTCATCTCAGGCCAGCTCCCTGTCCAGGCTGCATAGTTCCTATCTGTTGGTTGTCTTGGGTTCTTTCCTGGACAGGCCTGCTCGAGCAACCCCTTGTGAGAGTTATCTGTCTCTGACGCACTCCTGTCCAGGAACCTGGTCCCAGGTAGGGCACTTCTAGTCTTTGGCTCCCTTCCCATTCTGGGAACCCATCTAAGTCTGCTTGTCACTGGACTGGTGGCTATCTCAGGCTATATATCTCTCTAGGAACCCTAGGGCTACAATGGAAGTCATCGCAGGCTTGTCTTTTACAGAGAAAGTTAGGCTACTAATCATTCAGATGGTCATAGGTCATAACACTAAGCATAGACATAGCCTCTCTCCTTACTGTAACTTACTGGTTCACATGTGGCACAGCAGCCTGCAATGCCTATAAGAGAAGAAAGACTTGTTAATTCTTAATGTCAATATTGTATTAGAAAGTGCTGTTAGGGCAAGGCCTGGAGGAGCTGAAGAGGTTTGCAACCCCATAAGAATATCAACAATATAAACCAACCAGACCCCCTGAATGCTCCCAGGAACTAAACCACCAACCAAAGGGTATACATGTCCTTATCTGGCATCACTGGGAGGGAAGTTTCTCAGTCCAATGGAGGCTTGATGACACAAGGTAGGGAAATGCTAGGGCGCTAAGGCAGAAGTGGGTCGTCAGGTAGGGGAGCACTCTCATAGAGGCAGGTGGAGGGGCAGGGGATAGGGGGTTCATGGAGGGAAAACTGGGAAGGGATATAACATTTGAAATGTAAATAAATAAAATAACCAATAAAAATAATTATATCATAAAAAAGAAAATATGGGCAGTAGTGGTGCACACCTTTAATTCCAGCACTTGGGAGAAAGAGGCAGGCAGATTTCTGAGTTTGAGGCCAGCCTGATCTACGGATTGAGTTCCAGGACAGCCAGGGCTTCACAGAGAAACCTTATCTCAAAAAACAAAACCAAAGCTGGGTGGTGGTGTCCCACGCCTGTAATCCCAGCATTCTGGGAGGCAGAGGCAGGCAGATTTCTGAGTTTGAGGTTCACTCAGCCTGGTCTACAGAGTGAGTTCCAGGACAGTCAGGGATATACAGAAAAATCCTGTCTCAAAAAAACCAAATCCAAAAAACCAAAAAACAAAACAAGAAAACCAAAAACAAACAAACAAATCAAAAACAAAAACAAAAATAAATAAAAAAAAGTAAAAAATAAAAAGTAAAAAAATAAAGGAAATGCCCTGTATCTATTTTTTACTACTTGTAATTATCAGTTCTAATTTAATCAAAAGTGACATGTGACTAAATCCTAATTATTCTTATACTTGACAACCTTGAATAAGCCTTTTAAGTGATTTCCCTTTACTCGCTTTACTGAAACATATTCTTCTTGTAATATCTCCCAGAACTGTTTAAAATTAAATTAAGTATTTTTCATAATTTTCAGCAGTGAAGTAACTCTTGGTGCACAATTAGCTTTCCTGATTAATAAATTAAGCACCACTTGTTGGGTTTTATAAAATGGAGCAATGGATAAGTTTTGTAGAGCCAGGTATGGTGAGGTGGAAGGGATGCGTCGGCAGGCTCCTGTTGAAACACCCTTTCCTCCTGAGGTACCAGACATACAATGAGTATAGTGTAGAATAGAGTTTATTTAGGGCATGGCAAGGGAAGTTGAGAAGGTAGCAGAGACAGACAGAGAGAGAAAGAGAGAGAGAGAGAGAGAGAGAGAGAGAGAGAGAGTCTAGAGAGAGTCTAGACGAGACCAACTAGGGGAGAGAGAGAGACAAAGGGGAAGGGATTTGTGGAACTACAAATAATTTTATCTTGTTTAAGTATTTAGCAATAAAAAAGTATTAGTAAGTAATGAGAATGAAGATAGGTAAAAGAGAGAAGAAAGAAGACATAGCCTCACAGAAAAGCAGTATGAGATGAACAAATAAATGATAAGACATAAAGCATTTCCCTTGGAAAACAAAGCAAAAATAAATAAAAACATTGTTTTTTTTAAAAAAAAAAAAACGATGGCAGTGTTCAGGGAGAGGGCAAAAATGATTGGAATCTCAGCGTGACGTGACTCTTTTGTGTCAAGAGTTTGAATGCAGATAGTAGCCATCGTGATAATCTCTATCATGAAGAGTGCAAATGTGCCAAAACACAGAGCTGGGCTCGCTACTGAAGATGGGAGCTGACGTTAGCCTTTTCTGCTCCAAAGGGCAGACATGGACAAGACACAAATAAGCAAATTACAAACAAGCGTTTGGGCTCGATGTCTACCAACATCTAGCTGAATGGCTCTTTCAAACTTTCAGGTCAGAGACTGCCCTGACCTCCTAAGACCATCTCAGGCAAAATATTGTCTTCAAAGACCAGTGTGTGTTGTTGTTTCTGCTGCTGCTGTTACGCTTAGTTAGTTTTGTTTATTGGTTTTTAAGTTAGTACATGAAATAATGGGTTTCATTATGACATTTTCCCGTGTGTATCATTTTATTATATACACTCCTTCAGCCTTTCTTCCTCTGGTGACGTCATGCTATCCTGCTGGTCCTTTTGTTCTCCTAAAGAATTCTGCTTATTCTTGGTCTACCTACTCTTTAATTTCTTAAGACTATGTCACATAATAGATTCTTTTGAGATGGAGAATGGGAGCTAGAGGAGAAGTAAAATCCAAAATCACTAACTTAAGCAGAAACAACAGAGTGTATAGTTACACTTTCTAAAATATTAGGCGATGGTTAGCCTGAGGTGTGTATTGGATTACTGATGCAGCAGAATTAATATAGTTTATCTGTTGGAAGTAAGACAAAGTTATTAGATACTAAATATTTTAAGACAAGAAAATGGGCTTGTCATGGAATTTAAATCAAAAGACATATTATTTTATTTAATCCCTGATATAAAATAGAAATACAAGATTCCTACTGCAGCTTATTTCTAATTAATTATCATCCCTCTAGAGAGGGATGAAATCTATACCATTCCCCAGCATTTTGTTTTCTCTTCCTATAAAGTCCTTTAGTTGCTAATGAGATACGCTCCAGATAAGGAACATCGGCTTGGATTTGCCCTTTAAAAACTAGCCCCGCTCCTTTCAGGTTTAATATACTTGAGTTATATCTTTTTTTCACCAGTAGTATCAGCATGGTAATGTAGCATCCTTCATTCCACACTATTGACACAGGTGCAGCAGAAACCAAGCAGAGGTTCCAAGAGATGACAGGATGATGTTAATGAAACTAGTGAATTAGTCTGTCTAGACATCTGACCTTCAGCTCTGTTGTCTTGGAAACTTAATTTTCTCAGCATACAGAAAACCCACCTCTGAAAAACCAGATTTAACAATAAACAAGCATGCTGCCTTTAGGCATATAAAACCTCACTTTATTAATTTACCATTAATCCAGGATATATACAACTGCTTGAGAAATATTCTGATATACACAGGAAGTCTGAAGATCAAAATTCCAATTTATCACACGAAATGGAAATTTGTTTCAGACTTCAGTGCTCAGCATAGGGATAAAGGAAGCCTAATAATAATAATAATAATAATAATAATAATGTGTTATACTTAATAGAATCCTGGTTCTTTATGGTCTTGCCTTCTATTTATGAACTAAAAAAGAACATTGAATTAGGATGGGATATATCATTAAACATTCTTTGTTTTGATAATAGAATGTAATAATGCATTTAACACTAGGACTACAATATATAGACAGAGCCAGGAACATAAAATTCCAGGGACAAGTAACTTTTTTCCATTTAAAGAAGTCAGGTTTCTGATCAGTGAAAATTTTGTCACATTCACCCCATCCACTAGACCAATATCAGGAACTCACTTCACATAGCACTTTAAATTTTGACTGCATTTATTACTGATATCTGAATATAAATAAATTCACATGTTCTGAAAACATATAGAGTAATTTCTACAACTGTTATTCCTCTCTACATCCGGATAAGCTTTACTCTGAGAATTAAATGTTTTCATTTATCAATTCATTTGTTTAGTTTATTTGTTGCATATAGTACATTTAATCATAAATACCTCCAAGTTTTCACTGTTTTATATGGTTCTGTAGCTGCACACCCTATACATGCCCTCTACAAACTTTCTGATTTACATGTTACAGCTTGGAAAAACTGCATGCATTTCCTGGGATTACTGTTAACTCCTGCAGGATAAGAATCTATTGGGTTCCTTAACATTATTGTATCTGTATTTCTACAGTGAAATACAGTGAATTAGTTATAAAATATTCTTGGAGCAAATTTTCTGTATTTCCCCAAGTTATTTAAAAATATTTTTCTATAATATCTACATTAAAAAATGATAAAAGATTTCTTTTAAACTTTACCAACTGAAAATTTAAGAATAAATCCAAAAGGTTTGATAATTCTATGTGTCACAATTTTAAAATGTCCTATACAATACAATGCATAACCATACTTGAATCTAGGGTCTTTTATTTTGCCCATATTAGTCTCCATTTTGTATACTTAATAGGTCATAGATATTGAGCTCTCTCTCTCTCTCTCTCTCTCTCTCTCTCTCACACACACACACACACACACACACACACTCACTCAATAAGGGTTTCCTGTTATAGCTCAGGTTGTGTTGTTTTGGAACTTACTAAATACCCCAAGAGGAACTTTGAACTCACTGTGATAATATCATGGCTTTCTGAGATCTGAGATTATAGTCATAAGCATCTATACCTGGACTTAGAATTTTCTATAAATGTTTAATTCTTTTTTTTATAAATGCCTAAATTACAAATTGATTGGTTATTTATTTACATTTCAAATGTTATCCCCCACTTTCTGGTTTCCCTTCTGCAATCCCCCTATCCTATCTCCCTTCCTCCCTGCTTACGAGGGATAACATTTGAAATGTAAATAAACAAAATAACCAATAAAAAAGAGGGGAAAGTTAGAAAACCTCAATGTACAAGTTTTCACATCATTAGTTTAAATTAAAAGCAGAGGGAACACACCACTCAGAATGGCGAAGATTAAAAACTCAGGAGACAGCAGGTCTTGGCAAGGATGTGGAGAAAGAGGAACACTCCTCTACTGCTGATGGGATTCCAGAGTGGTACAACCACTCTGGAAATCAATCTGGCACTTCCTCAGAAAACTGAGCATGACACTTCCGGAAGACCCTATTATACCACTCCTGGTCATATACCCAGAGGATTCCCCGGCATGTAATAAGGATACACGCTCCACTATGTTCATAGCAGCTTTATTTAAAATAGCCAGAAGCCAGAAAGAACCCAGATGTCCCTCAGTGGAGGAATGGATACAGAAAATGTGGTATATTTATACAATGGAATACTACTCAGCAATTAAAAACAATGAATTCATGAAATTCTTAGGCAAATGGTTGGAAATGGAAAATATCCTAAGTGAGGTAACCGAATCACAAAAGAACAGACATGTAATGCAGTCACTGATAAATGGTTATTAGCCCAGAAGCTCTGAATACCCAAGACAAAATTAACATATCAAATGATTCCCAAGAAGAAAGAAAGAGAAGGCCCTGGTCCTGGAAAGGCTTGATCCAGCATTATAGGGGATTACCAGGACAGAGTATTGGGAGCAGGTTGATTGGAGAATGGGCAGAGGGAAGAGGGCTTATGGGCCTTATGGGGAGGGGGAAACCGGGAAAGGGGAAATCATTTGGAATGCAAACAAAGAATGTAGGGGAAACAAGGTTTAAAAAAAGCAGAGGGGAAAAAAAAGAAGAGAATATGCTAATGCTGTCACCAGGATCAGTCCCACAGATCCTGTAAAGCAATCTTATGTGCTAAGAGAAAAGCTAAGCTGAAGATAACAGAAACTGACACAGGAGGGTTTGAGGAGTGTGCATTCAGTGCCTGGAATGGAAGCTCAAGGTAGAGGAAACAGAGGAGGTGAGCTTCTGAAGCTGCAGGGGTGGAAAGTTAAGTTTTCATAGATGGCGTTTACCAAAAATATATCTTTCCTAAAATGTTTTACTTTTGATATATAATTCCATTGTTTCTTATCTCCAAACCTTCCCACATACCATCTTCACTCTTTCAAAACCATGGCCTCTTTCTTTTTAAATTAATTATTGTCTCTTAATTTACTGATAAATGTTTCTGATGAGGCAAAAGAAAAATTCATATTAGAAAAGGTTTTAATTTACAACATACACTAATTTATAAATTAAATTACACTTTGTAAAATATGAGTAGCTCAAAGATAAATTTAATAGATACATTTTGTATGACAAATATTTGAGTTTCTATACCATTTCCTCTAGTTTTTAATTCCACATTTAAAAGGGAAGAGGAGTTATCATATGTAGTTGAAGAATATTAGAGTCTACTAAAACAAATAAGAACTCATACAATATTGCTTAAGATTTTAATATGTACCAGGGACTCTGGTAAGTGTCTTATTAGACTTTCTTGACTCAGCATTTTCAACACATCAGTAAAGTAAAAAGATTACTCCTTCAGAGATATTTACACTTCCATGTTCACTGCTGTTCTATTGGCATCTATGAAGTGGAATAAACCTGGATATCCAAGGAGAGATGAGTGGACAAGGAAAAAAATGTGGCATTTATACTTAATGAAATATTTCACTGCTTCAAAGAAAAATGAAATTTGAAGTTAAAAGGGTGAAGCTAGAAAAATTATACTGGATGAGGAGGGAACATAGGTTCAGAAAAACAAATGCCACATGTTCTCTCTCATATGTAGATTACTAGCTTCAAATCTTTGTGTATTTAACTTAGAGCAAAGGGAGATGTCAAAAACTAGAAAGAGGGCTTAGAGGGTAATTTAATGGAGAATAAAAATTATCAATAAAACAAAAGTGCTGAAGTGGAATACTCATGACAGAAATTCATAATTAGAAAGGGAAATATGAACAAACAGAAAATTAAGGAGTAGAGGAGAGGGAAGAATCCAAAGAAAAGGTGTACGGAAGCTTGTTAACTTATAGTCCAATTTAAAAGGTAAACTCAAATGTAGTAGAACACACATGAAAAGATAAAATGGGTGGGAACACTGAGAATTAAAAAATTAATGAAGGATGGAGAACAGTAAGGGATGGTAGATGGGGTAACCAAAACTAACAGTATATATAAACACCTAATGAAATCCTTCTAATTAGTAATCCATTTTAAGTGTAATTCTTAAAAGAGAGGGGATAGGGGATAGCTGTTCCAGAAGAGTAGACAATGGTGTTCCCAGAGGCTTGAGTTATTAGATGAAAATACAAGATATAGGGTACCGTCTTAAGAGTTATTAGTCAAGGAAGCCCTAGAAATCTCTAAAACAGCACAGGGCATTTCCATTTGCATTGATTACCCATCATGACCATTTGTTAAGGACCTATTTCTGAAGACATGACAAAATTTTGCTGAAGAACACAGAAAAGTTAATTTTAAACAACCAGGAAGCTTCGTATTGGCTGGCTATTATATTATTGGAAAGTGCTATGCAGGCTATTTGGGAAAGAAAAATATTCCTAGTCTTACCCAGCATTGGACTTTGAATACTACAATACTGACCTTCTAGGTAAGGTAAACCTACTAGTGCAATAGTGGCACAATTGCTGTAGTGTAACCAATTAGTTTTCAGTTATATTTAAGGCATGCTTCAAAGACAGAAATTCATACCTGTTACTCTAAGCCTTGACAAAAGGTTGAAGAGCTCATAGAACCTATGGGAAAAAGATGCTATTATTATTTTGCTGAATATCAATGCTGTCACATTGCCTTCTAAACATTTATGTTTATACCCATAGACCTGAGCTACTCTCAACCATGTTCATCAGAGCATCTTATGCAGTTAATAGCAATCAATAGAAAGGTGTATAGGGGTTCAGAAAAAGAGGCTCAGAGATCAGTCCCAATGTAATATATATATAAACCAACAACCACAAAGGCTCAGGGAATTTTGCAGCAAGAATAGATAGACTATAAAAACATAAGACTATAGATGAGTGCTGTGAAATGCTGTGGTTATATGCACAACACTTGCAAAGGTCACATCATCATAAATCCTAGCACAAATAGCAATTGGCATCAATTCATACAGTCAGTGGTTAGGTTTTATTTATTTGTTTGTTTTATTTTGTTTTGTTATGTTTCATTTTTGGTGTGTGGGGTGGGGTGGGGTGGGGAGTATCATTCTTTAATGAAGATGTAGCCACTGGCAGATTTTCCCATGACTCTGAGAAGCACTGCATGGCATATTAGAATTTTGTTTGTCTGTTTGCTTTTCATTTTGTTTCTGAAGTTGAAATAAGACATGAAATTTGGAGGTCATGTGATGAGGAAATATTTAAGGAGTTTGAGAATAGAACTACATGTAGGATAAATATGATCATATTTCATTATTTACATGGATGAGATTGACAAGATACATAAAATGTTTAAAACCCAAAATGGCTCTGAAAAATAATGTAGAACATTAGATTAATACAAATAATGGAATCTTGGACTTTTTTTCAATTTTCGTAAACAAATAAATATCACTTATAATATAGTTCTTAAATGTTAAGCTATATTATCCCTCGGTCAATGAGCACAGAACCTGAGTAATTATCAGGAGTAGAAGAAATATTTGTTTTAATTTCTTTGAAGGGTGACATCTTGATTTCATTTCCACAGCTGGTATACTATATTCTCAACAAAAGCAATGTAAGAAAAAAAAGCTTTGGGTTACAATTCAAAATCACTATTGATCTTGGCAGGCAAATTAAGAAGCTAGTCATATTATATTCAGCCAATAGCAGAGAGCGAATAAATAAAGCAAGTATGCCAGTTGACCCCCGGTTCTAGTTTTTGTTTGATTTTGTTTTAATTCTAGGGCCCTGCCAATGTGCCACCCATTTTCATGGTGAGTTTCCCCAATTCAATCAACTCAATTGAGAAAATCTCTCACAGGCATTGCCACAGACCAAACTACTCTAGAATTATCCCTTCCCAGGTTATTAACATCAACTAGCCATCACCATGCAGGAAAGATCAAGTACCATGAGGATTCAGAGCACTGACTAGAGATGAAATGTTAGTAGATTAAACTCAGTGGCAATAATCACCCAGATCTGTGACACACATTTCCAGCATCTTCTTGGTTTACTTATCTTAAAATTCTGAGAATCAAACACATCCTATTCTGCTGGGGACAACATACAATGACAGGGACTGCCTGTAGTAGGCCAGGATGGAAACATCTTAGAAGCCCACCGCGGCTCCTTGTAGAAAAGGATGGTATCTGGGACCCTGAGAAGCAGTAGACACACCCCTCCAGGGGACCTACCATCTGAAATAAGGGACTGCCTGCAGTGGGCCAGGATGGAGACATCTCAGTAGCCTGCAGAAGCTCTTTGTAAAAAACACTTGTTCCCATTTCTCCTAACCTTAGCCCTGGACAAGGGCTGTATAGATTTCATTTGTGCGTGACTGCTTTTCAGTTGGCTTGGTGTGAATAATTATTCTATTATATCTGACTTTCTTACTTCCTTCTCCTTCTGCTCTGGCAAATTCTGTGAAACCAGATGTTCCCTGATGTAATGATTCTTAAGCAATTAAAAATTGAGGCATGGGGCACAGCACAGCACAGCCCTAATGTCCCAAGTACATGCTATGTGTTCTCATCTTGGAAACAAGGTAATAACTGCACAATGGTAATTCCAGATTAATCCTTGACTTGCAAAGAAAGTTTGATGAAATTATTAGAAAATAAATTAGAGCCAACATTGGGACCCCGAGAAAGAAAAAAACCTATTAAAGTTATGAAATTAGTTTTGCACAACCTTGAGAGTGGTTCCTGGATAAGCAAGTATAGAATATGTAAAATCTTACATAAGTAAAACTAACTCAAAACACTGGGACTCTAAGGAGAGTCATTGTATGCAATGTGTAGAAGCAGAAAGCTAGGGGAACTACGGAGTTAAGGGTTAACTTGACTCTTTCTGGCCTTGCCTGGCAGCTTTGCCCATGTCATTTATCATTAGAGTTTCATAAGAAAATGCAAGTAGCTGGCCTCAGAGCTCTGAGCTCTGAAATATAATAAGATAAAGTTAAAGTTTAAATAATAAGTTTGCAATTAGTATTTCTTTGGCTATCGGCCTGGGTATAGGGAAGCTTCAAACTTCCGGGAACAATTTTAATTCTTGATTCTTTGTGGGACATGGTTATTCTTTTGAATTTGATTTGGCAATGATTATAAAATGTCTTTTTTTCTATCTGCTTTTGGAGTATCAATAAAAGACTGGGGCAAGAAAAGGGCTAGAGAGCATGTAGACAGCATGTAGAGAGCATGTAGAGAGCATGTAGACAGCATGTAGAGAGCATGTAGAGAGCATGTAGACAGCATGTACACAGCATGTAGACAGCGGGTAGACAGCACGTAGACAGCATGTAGACAGCATGTAGAGAGTGAGTAGTGAGCATGTGAAGGGTAAGTGAGAGAGCGAATGAGGAGAGCATGAGAAGAGCTTGTGAAGAGTGAGTGAAGAGAGAATGTGAGGTGTGTAGGGAGAGGAGGGAGAAAGGATAGTGTATGTGGTGTATGTGAGAGTGAAGGGGAACTCACATGTATGAGCATGAGAGTTCAAGAAAAGCATACAGGAGAAAAGCAGAGCGCACAGGGGAATGCGGTGTGTGTGCAGCGTAAAGCTGCAAGCAAATGAGAGAGAGAGAGAGAGAGAGAGAGAGAGAGAGAGAGAGAGAGAGAGAGAGGGAGAGAGAGGGAGAGAGAGGGAGAGGGATGAGGGAGAGGGAGAGAGAAGAGAGGGAGAGAGAAGAGAGAGATCTTCCACATCTACTTATCTCACGCAGGACTTTGCCTCCCAACGCCCTCATCAATGACACACCCCAAGCACAATCAGTTACTTCTTTTTCTTGAGGTTTCTTTGTATTAATGATGCCTATATGAAGAAGATACTAATAACAAGAGCTCTGGAGTCAGTCTACAGTCTATTTAATTCCAGTTGTACAGGTTATTATCCAAAGATATAGCATATTTATTCTGTTTTTAATCTCCCCTTGTATAGAATGAGATAGCATCAATGCAAGTACTTCACACAATCAAAGGAGTTCTTGTAAGCATTACACATTCAAAAATAATACTCATCATATGCTAAATTGAAGGCAAGGGCAACTGCTTTTTTTCTAGTACTATAATGTAAATCTAATAACAGTAAGAAATACAAATCAGAATCACAATGAGTCATCATGCCCTACCTTGGAGAATAGCTATAATGACAAAAGTCATTAGGTTAAAAAGTGAAAGGTAACACATGTGGAGAAGGAAAAGCAACAACTACACAGTAGGAATGCAAATTAAAAGAAGCATCCGTTTCTGAAAACACTGGTAAGTTTCTTCCAAAAACCCAAAGTAAAATTACCATATGCCCCCCCAAATCCCCATTAAATCCCATTATCAGATTAATAACAAGATATAAAGGATATGCTAAAAATGTGTGCACTATTATGTTCATTTTATCATTATTTGTAACAGATTCTGAGATTCACTTAAGTGTCCTTCAATAGATTAATGGGTAATGAAAATATATCTCATGTGGATAATGAAGTGTATTCAACCTTACAATGCAGGATGTCAGGTAATTGGGAAGCACAGGAATCCATCTGCAGTGTTATAAAGTGAACACTGCCAGACTAGAAAACAAATGTTCAACATACAACACCAATTATGGAATCCAAAATTCTCCAATTCCCAAAAACACATGGGAAAATTTAGGAACTAGAATAAGGTGCTTGTATTTGGAAAAATGATTTTTAAGGAATAAAAATTTCATTATAGTGAAGAAATTATTTCAAGAGATTTATTTTATAGCATGGTGACTATAGTTAGTGATGATGTACTATATCTTTGAAGAGTACTTATAATGTATTGTCAGCTTTTTCATCACAAAATATGAGCAAGATAATATATGTGTAAATTAGCTGGGTTTAAGGAGTCTACAATATGCATGTAAGTCAAAACATATTTTTGTGCACAAAGCAGAGCTTAGTTCTTTGTGTATGTAGAGTTGCAAGACATGAAGAAGTATGGGCAACTGAGGGAAGCTGGCAGCAAGAAAGAGGTTCTTCCCCAGGGAATGGCATAGCCAATTGGTTTTCCAGTGCCAAATGATCAGGAATACACAAGTAATGTTATATAGATGAAGTTATAATTAGGAGTAGATGTGTATATACAGATACATGTGTACATGCAATAACAATTAGAGTAACCAGAGGCTGTAAATCTGAAGGAAAGATTTATGTAGGAAAGATTGGAAGAGTTATGTAGGAGGTTTTGGAGTGAAGAAAGGCAAGGGAGAAATGTAATTACATTATTATCTAAAAATTTTAAATAGAAAAAACATTAATTTTAAATATCATAACTAAATTTCTCAACTATTATGGTTGTATTTAAAACCATTACCCAAGAAAAATGTATATACATATATGCATATATGAGAGAAAGTGCCAATACTCTTTAGAGATAAGTGAATACTCTTGTTCAATTATTGTCCTTTTTTCCTTTTTGTAATTTTTGTCTTTATGCTTAAGATTATCTCACATATAGTAGATGAATCTTGTATGAGAGAAACCTTCTTTTCTGAGTGACTATTACTTCCCAAAAAAGGCGAATAACAACAACTAAGACTAAGCTAGTAAAAGACCAACATTAGTGAAGCTATGTTCACCCTGTGCTAAGGATCTATCAGCAGAAGCCCATGGCAATATCAATGCTATATCACACAAGTGATTTATTATTATTATTGTTATTGTTATTATTTATTTTTCTTCCTAATCCTCAGAAACTGGTCCCTTCCCATGCAGTATCTTTTTCAGGGCTATCTTTACTTCCTTATTCCTCAAAGTATAGATCAAAGGGTTCAGCATTGGTCCTACCAAGTTCATCAGAATTTGCACTACAGTTCCCAGCATGGGATTTGGTGTAGGCTGTAGGTATACAGTGATTATAGGTCCATAGGCACAGAGGATAGCAATGAGATGGGCACTGCAGGTCGAGAAGGCACGCTGACGCCCCTCAGTTGAATGAATGCTCAAGATGGAGATTGTGATTCGCGTATAGGACAAAAGGATCAGGAGAAAGCAGACAAGGGACACTAGACCAACATTAGTGAAGCTCACTCTCTGTGCTAAGGACGTATCAGCAGAGGCCAAGGGTAAGATGGCTGGTATGTCACAGAAGAAGTGATCTACTTCATTGGGACCACAGTAAGGCAAAGTGAAGGTAAGGGAAGTTAAGACAGTGGAATGGAGGCATCCTAAAAGCCACGTGCCCACAGCTAGCGCCACACAGATCCTAGAATTCATGATGACTGAGTACCGTAGGGGGTGACAAATAGCAGCAAAGCGGTCATAGGCCATCACTGTATACAGAAAGCACTCAATGCTCCCAAGGAAATGAAAGAAGAAGAGCTGGGAGACACAGTCTTGATAGGAGATAAGTCTGCTAAGTCCCATAAGGTAAAAGAGCATTTTTGGACAGGTCACAGAAGAGAAACCCATATCAAATACGGACAAGTTCCCCAGGAAAAAATACATGGGTGTATGAAGGCGAGTAGAGGAAATAACAGCCACAAGGATCGACACATTTCCCACCAGGGTGCAGGCATAGAAGGGCAGGAATAACACAAAAAGCATAGTCTCCCAGCCCTCTGTGTGTGGGATTCCCAGGAGGACGAACTCCGTCACCACTGAGCAGTTTTTTATCTCCATAAGAGGCAGCTCTGGGAGAGGAAGAAGAAACAGAGGTGGTGGAGAATGTCTTGGCTCAAAATCCACAGAGTACACATGACAAGAAAATGAAATGCATGTGGCAGTGTTTTGGTCCTATGCCACAGAAAGACTGCTCATAATCCAATTTAGAAAATGTTAGTACAAAAAATGCTTGCTGTTGCCAACTGAATGCTTTATCCACAAAATAGTTTTGCTGTATTGATTGCAAATGCAGATGTTCCTTGTTAAGTTAACGCTGAGCAAAGATCATGTTTGAGAAAGTAAGGAAAATATCCACATAAATATATGCTGGTCCTTCACTATAGCAGAGAGATATCAAATCTCAAAATAATTTTAAAATTTTCACATCCCTAGAGTTAGGAACTACAATTTCAACACCATTGTATATGCAATTTACTATTAAGAGCAGCCTTATGTTTTACCCCTTTGTTCATGAAGCAAGATTAACTGATCACTACTTGACACTTCAAAATGGGTTTGTTTAATCTCGGTTCACTTAATTCTTATAGAATGTCCACGCTTTACATTTTGAATAAAGTTAATACTGAAGCATTGGCTGGGATAAGCAACTCAGCCAAATCCAGGGTAATAGGAGAAATTATGATCTAAATTATTTTTTGTAGATATCAGTCTTTCCACTTTATGACATCTGTGATGGAGTGGATCATATTGCTGCACCTGTTGGACCAGACACAAACATTATTTGTGTTTGTGCCCCCATAGAAAGCAGTGAAAGATTAATGTGTCTTTCTGACTATGCACACAAGCACACATGCACATACACAGAATTGTGAGGTCTAGGAGTACATTGTATCATGTATAACTATACCTATGGTGGAAAGTATAATAATTGGTATTATTAAATGCTGAGAAATTAAAGATCTCAAGCTAAAATTGTTCAGTGCCTAGGAAGAACTGGATAAATTGTTTTACTTTACACATACTTATGTGAAAGATCAGGTAGCTATCTTCCTTGTAAAGCAGTTGATACTATCTACCTGTGCTTTAACTACATTCCACTAAATATTTACTTACTTGGCTCTCATAACTGGAGAACACTTGCTATTGTTCTACAGGTGAATGAATGAAAGAAAGAAAGAAAGAAAGAAAGAAAGAAAGAAAGAAAGAAAGAAAGAAAGAAAGAAAGAGAGAGAGAAAGAGAAAGAAAGAAAGAGAGAGAGAGAGGGAGAGAAAAGAAATAGGCTACAAACAAATCTACACATGCATTTATAATATCTATTCCAAATGTCTGTCATCCATTTAATAGAAATGCAAATAAAGCTATCTAAATACAGGCTTATTACAATTTTTATTTCATTAAGCATTTTGAATCAAGTACAAATTCTTTGTAAAGGGAAATATTAAGAATGGATGGAGCTGGAGAACATCATACTAAGTGAGGTAACCCAGACTCAAAAGATGAATCATGGTATGCACTCACTAATAAGTGGATATTAACCTAGAAAACTGGAATATCCAAAACATAATCCACACATCAAATGAGGTACAAGAAGAATGGAGGAGTGGCCCCTTGTTCTGGAAAGACTCAGTGAAGCAGTATAGAACAAAATCAGAACAGGGAAGTGGGAAGGGTTGGGTGGGAAAACAGGGGGAAGGAAGGGGACTGATGGGACTTTCGAGGAGTGGGGGTCCAGAAAAGGGGAAATCATTTGAAATGTAAATAAATATATCAATAAATTTAAAAAAAAGAAAAGAAAAAAAAGAATTGTATCTGTGAGATTATTTTCAAGCAAGATAAAAAAAGAGAGAACACAATTGCTATATTATATTTTTTTATCAGTGAATGATTATATAAATCCTGGATTTTGAGATCACTTGTAAACAAGCATTTCAAATTCTCTTCTATTGATAATATGCACTATGAGCAGATATGAACATCACACTTACATGACTTACAAGAAGGAAGTTTGCTCTTTAAGCTTCTGTCCATTGGTCTTTCTGACTGTTAATTCACATTGAAATTGGAAATCTCTGACGAAACCACTGAGGGAATCTTCTCTCATGCTCACTAAACTCTTCTTTGACAAGAATCAGGGAAAATGATTAAAAAAAAAAAAACCTAAATGTGCCTCTGTCTTCCACAAAAATGTCTTCTAGGCAACTTCATTATTTTCTCATATACAGAAATTTAAATGTTTTTGGAGTCCTTCAGAACCAGAGAATGTTTGCTATTCCAACAGTTTCTGAAAAAAGACTAATCAGATACTAGTAATAAATCCAACTAAGGTATTTCTGATAATGCCTCATCTAGTGGCATTACTTTGAAATTATTTTAAATAATAAAATGAAAGCTAAAAGGATAAAGCCATTTCCAGACATACTATTTCTGTGACCGACCTAGGAAAAGAGAAATATATAATGGATTTAATTCAGTCTGTGACCCATATAGATATCATCCCTTAGCATAAGTACATACTATTAAGTTGTCAAGTGTCAGTCATAAACCTTGGTCTTTTTTTAAATGTCCAATTCCAAATATTTTAGTGTAAAATTATTATACTTGCTCTGGACTCAATTACGTCTTCCAAAAATATAAGCATAAAATGCCTCAAACCATTAGATTATATTGTTGAGAGGAAACTTGATTAAAGTTAAGTAAGGGTATAAGGGTGATTGATCCAAAAGAAGCAATGTTCTTATTATATACAAGGAAGAACACCAGATTGCTTTCTCTCCCATTTCTCACTCCCCATGTTTCACCACCTAAGGACCCAGTGATACCATGACTGTGCCAGCTTCCTAAACCAACCGGATACAAGCCTTCACTTTTTCTTAGATGGTTGTCTATGCTAAGTGTTTGTGGCAGGCCTTCATGATAATTGTAATTGACTAAATACTCCTAATTTTCCATTAGTTTGATTTGGAAACACATTTCCACTTACTGACTTCCCAATAAACATGTTTTTCAACTGAAAAAATTGACTTCCATAACAGAAATAGAACTCCACGTGACTTTTTCAGAATTAAATATGTATACACATTAGTCAAAATGTATTAAGATCAGCAATAAATAAGAAAAAAATGCTATAAACCTAACCCTACCCTCTTTTGCATGAATTTCATATATTTATAATCTGATCTTTTCCAAAACCCACAAACTTCATATTCTCAAATAACTGAAAATAAATAAAACATAAGATATTAAAATAGAAAAAAAACAAAGATTAACTACCAAAATTTATCTATTTGGAAAAAATACTGAAAAATATTACTTTCTGATGATGACTTCTGAATAAAAAAGAAACTTACCCAAATAATGTGCAGGAAAGTAGACAGAATGATATATCAAGTAGCTAAATATTAAGCGCTCAATAAAAATAAGTTATTAAAAAGGTAGCAAATATTTATAAAAACTGACTAATAGACATAAAATATGGACATTCACATAAAATACTTTCTATTTTAACTGTGCAGTTAGCTAAGTAAAGTCTTAGTGGGTAAAAGGCATTTGTTATCTTCCAGTTTTATGGGTTGGAAATCCAGGCATTACCTAATTGCATATCACGAGTTCTGCCAGGAAATCTTATGAGGTTGCTGTGAAGCTGCCGGTTGGGAACTGGGACTTCAGTCATACCTGAAGTGCCCACTAGGGAAGACCCCTGGGCTACTATCCAACTGAGACCTGCAACAGTATGGCTCCGGAACATGAGAACTGCCGTCTCTAAGGCAATCAAACCAAAATACTACAAAGTGGAGAATACCATCTAGATGGATGGAAGGCACAACTGTTTACAATCTAACATCATGGTGACAATCAACCACCCCTGCCACCTTCTATTGTTAGAGCTAATATGCTAAATCCAAGCAGAAAACAGCAATGTAGAACACCAGAGGAGACCGCAATCTAGTAATAACTGACTACCTTGGGACAACCAGATATTCGTACTTTTCAAGATCAAAATGGAAATAATTTTTTATGTTATCACAAACAGAACACAATTTTACATAGATTAAAGATTTAAAACTGAGAAATAAAGCCATAAAAATTAAGGGCCAATTAAGGATAAAAATGGTAAAGATATAAAAACATCCAAATATAACATGAATAAAAAATGTAGACATAATAGTTATATTATAAAACTAAAATTTTGTACTTTCATTTGTAGTATCATTTTTACAAAAATGTAATTACCATAATACATTTAACATTTGGAAATACCAACATGTGATGACAAGAAGACGATTCCTTAAATCAATGTAAATGAACATGGACTATTATGAATGTCTATTTATTACCTATTAATTTTAATCTTGCTAACATTTTATGATTCCTAGTTTAAGCACTAGTAAATATATTTATAAAGCTTATGTAATAACTGTATCAGTTAACCTACGAAGTTATGTTGTTTTACACTACCACCAAATCAATGACTAAACTATAAGCTGGTTTTCGCCCAGGACCTCAAATATAATTGTTCATTCTATCTATGAAGTACAGACATTTTACAACTATCAGACATTTGTAGTAGGGGAAAACATTTTCTCAAGTATGTCAAATCTTATCAAAAGAAAAGATCAGCCAGGCAGTGGTGGCACATGTCTTTAATAACACCATTTTGGAGGCAGATGCAGGCGGGTTTCTGAGTTTGAGACCAGCCTGGTCCACGGAGTGAGTTCCAGGACAGCCAGAGCTACACAGAGAAACCCTGTCTCAAAAAACCAAAAAATAAAAATAAAATAAAAAATAAAATAAATAAAAAATAAATAAAATAAAGACCATTGTTGCTACTTTGGACCTTTGGATGATATAGTGGAAGCTCCCTTTAGGTTCTTTCAAAGCACCAGTTTGGCACTGCTATTATCCACATTTTTAGCCCCTTATATAGCATTCAGAACTGAAGACACCCTTGTAAGACAGGCCATTCCATTCATAACCATCTTTTTGGATTCAAAATCCCTTTCCCATTTTTCCAAGAAAATGTTTTTACTTTTGTGTTTTCCACTGTGACAAATCAAACATGTGTTTGCATCAGACATCTTTCTATAAACATTTCTCTTATTCTCTTCTTCATAGATTAAATTTCTTTGGATTCCTAGTCATTTATCATTTCAAGGTGTCAGTCTTGGAAAAGATAGTTTTAGTCTTGAAGCTAATGTCCCATGTGTAATGAGGTCTAGGATGAACCTGGGACATGAAACTATTCTCAGATATCTGTGAAAGACTGAATGAGTGAGTGAGTGAATTAATAAATGAGTGAATGAATGCATTTTCCTCATTGTGTGAATTCCTTGCATAAGTGTTATTTATTTGTTTTCCATGCTAGCACTCCTACCCCAAGTGCCAGCTCCACATGAAAAAAAAAATGAGAACACCAGGTAACCTTCCCATAGACCTTCTCTACTTTCTCTGTCCCGCACTACCCTTACCCAATCAATCAGGCTTTCACTAGCACTGAAACAGAACACCAGCTGCAGCCTCTTTTCCTCCCTGTCCACATCTCCTGTGGATCTTACAAACCATGCCCTCCTGGCCTCCCTTGCCTAACCTTTCAAAGTGTCACAGACCCCGGTCTCAGGCAGACAACCCTTACTCAACCACAGGCCATACCTGCCAGAAGACCAGGAAGGTTTTACACAGACCTTCTCTACTCTCACTGCCAATGCACAGAACCAGTACCTCAGACATGTCTCTAACACTTCAGCAGAACTCTAACTGAGGTCTCCATCCCCCATGGCCCAAGTCTCCTGTGGATCCCAGAGATCAGAACCATTCCCCCTAACATTCCTCCCCTACTTGTCACTGTAACCCAGTCTCCAACAAGAGCATCATTCCCTGTGAAAACACCAGCCAACCAGTTCAATAAAACAGGCACCACACAGCCATTGCCGTATATGAAAATTGAGAGAGGAAAGAGAAACCAAACACCTGACCAACAAAGACAAACTCAAAACCAGGTGCCTAGACCTATAGTCACCCAAACCTAGATGCCTAGGTGCCAATGTCACAATATAATCAGTAACAGCCAGGAGAATACATTGTCACCAGAGACCAGCTATCCTACTGCAGCAGGCCCTGAGCATTACAACATAGCTGAGGGAAAGTGCTTTAAAAGCAACTATATGAAGATTGATGGAGGTCCTTACAGAGGAAATGAATAATGTGTTTACAAATCCTGAATGACAACGGGCTGGGTTCTTCCATATCAGTCACGAATTAAGAAAATATCTTATAGACTTGACTGTAGTCCAATCTTACATAAGCATTGTCTCAACTGAGGTTTCCTTGTGTGAGATGACTCTAGTGTGTCAAGTTGACTATTACACTAGCCACCACAGTTTGTTCCTTTGTTTTGGTATAAGTAGCAGCCTGGGAACCTTCAGCAAGTTCAAGCACTGTATTCCTGAGCTGTTGTAGGCTGATTGTTCTAGAAGCTGTGAGAAAAGAAGCTGAGGAGACCATCAGGAGTAGTTTCGAAGCAGCTCTCCACCATGATCTCTGTATCAGCTCCTGCTTCAAGCTCCGTGCCTGGTTTGATTTTCTACCTTGTCTTTTCTCATAAAATTGTGATTCAAGGTCTGTAAAGCAAATAGTCCCATTCCTCCACAAGTTGCTTTTAACCATGGTTTTTCATAGCAGCAATAATAGCCCTAAGACAAGCCAACAACCAACAACCAAACCATTGAATTTACAAAGCAAAAAAAAAAATGGGCTGACTGGATTTTCTTAGGTGTTACTTTTCTTAAACAAAACTGCATATGAGTAAGTCTTGTTCATAACATCTCTGCCGCAATAAAACAAAATGAACTAGTGGAAAATGAAATAGCTATCGAACACACAGGATTCTAATAAAAAGACTAATTTGAACAAATTGTATTGATTAGAAAAATCAAATTATACTTGATAATAAAGGTGATACAAGGTTGAATGAATCAATAGGATATTTGTGAGCCTTAGATTTTAATTTTTAAAATTACTTTTAAATTTAAAAAACTGGACTTTATTGGGCAAACAATTAAATTTTGAAGTAAATATATTTACTTCAAAGAAAAACTGTCAATTCAAAGTGAGGCGGTGATGAGAAATGTTCCATGGGATAATGTGAAGACTGCAGCAGAGAGAGAGGAGTCTCAGAAGCCACAGAGGTAGATATGGATGATACACATTAAATATGGCTTCCTTGGAGTTACAACAGGGCTATCAGCTTTACTATTTCATATCTCTGTAAACTGTGAACCTGATTGGACGCTATACTGGAGAATTATGGCTGCCAGATAATCACCTCCTTTAGCTTTAATGAACTTTGACAATCATCTGGCCAATGCAATTTTCACTGGCTACATTTTCACTGATCTCATCAACGCCTCAGGTCTGCTTTCACAGATCCCTGAGAACCAGCCTTCATCTGCTGCTGATTCACAGGCTCTTCTCAGAATGGTATCCATGGAAACCAAATGCAGAGACAAAGGGAGGCACACACAGAAACAGATTAACATTGATTTTAAGTCTACTGTATCTTTTTCTTTGGCCCTGTTCAAATGTTTCTGGCATGGGGAATGCCAAAAATTTATAAATTTATTATGTGCTGTCATTAAGGTAAATGCTAGAAACACTGTCCTGTGTTAATAGCATAAAGCAAAATAAATGCATAGTCATGTGTTAACCAACAAAGAGAACATAGCCCCCAAAACATAATGAGACAATTATGTTAGCATGGAAAATCGCTGAGTAAATTTGTACCAACCTAGATGTAATTCTTAGAAGCCATAAACACAAGGTGAATCAGGGTGTCATCAGCGGAATAGGACATTCTGTTTTGTAGAAAGCCAAAGTAGGCGTACACTCTCATATATTTATAAACTGTTCACTATCACTACCAATTTTTTTTTTACCAAATAGTATTGTTTGTGCTGTACATTTACATGAAGGGCAGTACAGTAGGCTCCTTAACACCTGCCCTACCACTGATGTAACAAGAGTAATGTTGGATTTAACTGTCACAAAGTAGATCTAATCTTCCAAGTTTTATTATCTTTTAATATAGCTTATAAATTAGGTTTTTGTTTTAGGATTTATTTATATTTTATGTGTATGAGTGTCTGTGTGCAAGTATGTGTGTGTACCACATGTGTGCCTGGTACCTGCAGAGGCCATAAGAAGATGTCAGATCACCTGGAAGTACAGTTACATATGGTTGTGAGCCACCACATTGGTGCTGGGAATAAAACCCAGGTCCTCTACAAGAGCAGCAAGTGCTTCTATTCTCTAAGCTATCATCTTTCCAGTGCCTCATTATTATCTTATGAGGCCAGCATCCCATGTGTGGTCTATCATTAACTGAGAATGACTGTAAGTGGTATTTAATGTTTAATAATAATAATTAATAATAATAATAATAAGCCACATAATACTCTGCATTACAGATTTTTATTTTTTATATTTTATTTATTTTTATGGATGGATGTGTATGCCAATCAAAGTTATATAAACTTTGGAGGATAACTTACAGGAATTGATTCTTTCCTTTCACTGTATGGATCCTGAGGACTGAACTCAAGCTGTCAGGCTAAGCGCCAGGTACCCTTACATAGTAAACAGTCTTGCTGGCTCTATTTTATGCTTTTTGGTTTTGGTTTGGTTTGGTTAGGTTAGTTTTTGTTTAGTTTTGTGTTTTTAATCTAAAGGAAAAGAAGAGTCAATTTTGTTTTTTGAATTTTTTTTTCATCTTGTGATTCCTCTGCCTTTGCCCCTCCTACATTTTTTCTTGTGCTCCAATCTTCTCTATTTCTAATTTTTCCAAAATGTCAGATCCTCTCAGCTAATAAACAGGATTAATGTGTCATTTCCTTCTTCAAGCTTACCTGAAATTTCTAGGTCAAATTGACTTCTCTTATCTGGATCTACTTCATATTTTAAGTAAACCAATCTTATGATCACTTGTATGCAATTTGTTTCATAGTTTCAGTGAAAATCTGAATCATAGTTTTTATTCTCTGTAGTTTTCTTCACACATACTTATTAAATCATAAGTAAAAGTTGGCTAAATGAATGCATTAGTTCGTTAAAATGAATGGGACTATTATATATTCCATTAATATCTGAGACCCCTAAGTGGAACACAGAACTACTTTACCGGTACATAAGTTTACTCGTTTGCCATAATGGAGTTCCTATCTAGGTGAAATTCCTTTTCAAGAGCCAAGAATTTAAAAAGTAAGACAATTACAGTGCATCTGTGTGGATCTGGTCTAAATGTTTCTGTTTAGCTTCAATAGCCATTGAGTTCCAAGTACTTAGTCATTGCTCTAAATTGGCACAGGTGGTGGGGCAACTACACAAGGGTATCATTTACAAGGAAATATCCAGTCCCATGTTACAAATTGCTAAAGACTCTCAGCTGTGCTTACCCTCTGACACTGAGCCACTGTCGGGGCTCGGGGGGGAGGACTGAGAAAAGAATTGGTTGCATTAGATGCATAAAGGTATGCAGTCCCTGTCCACTGGAAATTTCAACAGACACAGTGATAAAACAAGCAACAAGATAAATATAAAATCTTATTCTAAAGCAAACAGTATCTGCAATTGTACCTATAGTCATCTACAGTACTACATTTAAATCCTGAATCTGAAACCAAGCCATCCCTGTGATACCAGAGTTCCTCCTCTTTCTCTCACATTTTTTATGTTACAGATAGAGAGGTATATTAGATAGATAGATAGATAGATAGATAGATAGATAGATAGATAGATAGATAGATAGAGATAGAGATTGAAATAGAGAGATAGAGAAATAGTTTGACCTTTCAGTGTCCTACTGATTTATTATACATAAAAAATTGCTTCGGATAATATTAAAATGCTACTTGTCTCTAACAACTTCAGAAAGAACATAGTGTTTATCAGTCTATCACAAGACAGATTTTTATCATGGGTCCTGAATGATTTGAAGGTATTAAAAATCTTTCTCTTATTGCGCTGCACTATAATTGTCTTTTGTAAAATCCTTGACTCTTAAACAGGAATTTCAACTAGAAAGGAGCTCCATTACGGCTAATTCAAAAAGCACTTTCTAAAGATGAGGGGAATCTTTACACCGTGAAATGACTGCATAATCTTATGAACCCATGAAGGAGTTCTGTGTTCCACTTAGAGATCTAAAGCGTCAGAAGTTTCCTACCCATCTTAAAGATCTAATGCATTAGTTTAGCCAACCTTTATTTATGTTTTAATAAGAATCTGAGAAAAAGAGAAAAGTAGTTTCTCTTCTATTGGGTTTCAAGAATATGATTTTTTATTTACATTGATTATTTTGTTTGTAAACCTATGTGTGTGTTGTTTGTGAACATATATAAAATAATAAATGTGCCTTATTTACATGAAAACATCTATCAATGTGAACTAGATCTAACCTTGTATTTTCAGAAGTGGATAGTGATAGAATATGCTTTAAAAGCATGCACTACTATAAATTATCAGCTAGCTGCTTAATTTAAACCAGATATAGTGCCATGGTTTTTAAGTTGGGCCTTCTCAAGTCTCAAAATTCTTACCCTGATCCTGTTGCATAGTTAAACTGTCTAGTCTTAATTTTTCGTTATGAGATGTGCTGGCCAAAGCCGATTCTGTCTACTGAAATGTGATTGATAAATGCTGCTGATTCTTCTTAAGTGGTGAGAGGAGACAAACATGGAGACTACTCAACAATTTGGAGCTGTGCTAAAAATTCTAACTGATCACTAAATATTTTTAATTGCAGATAAAAACTATTCAGTAGTATAGTAAGTTGCAAGAGAAAATTTTATCATTAGTTCCTTTAAAGGGAAATATTAGTAATCATTTCTAATACAGTAGTTTAGAAACAACCAGCCTCATTATAGAAATGCAGAAAAAATAGGAGTCAATAAACTTGTTTGCATACTAAGCCTCCTGAGATATGCACGTTCCTCATTTTTCTCTCATGTTTTCTGTGTTTTGTACATTGTTTGACATCTCAGTATTCCATTGATTTATCACATATAAAACAATGGCTATACATTATAATCAAAATGCTACTTCTCTGTTTTAATGATATACATATATGATAAAACATTTAAATTTAATTAATCATAAACATGTTATTTATAAAGCTATATTTGTACTTATATATAACAGATTGAAGCAAAATTGAATGAGCATTATAATCCTACTAATTTCCCATTAAAATTCCACTAATTAGTGGGGTGGAGGAAGCTGTGTGTTTGGATGTGCATGTTACATTCAAAAAAATTTTCCTTTGAGACACATTCCAGAAAGTAACTAAGGCATAAACACTTTAACAAGCATTTGCCTTACTTAAAACCAACCCCCACGCTGATTAATCGTCCTTGCCCCATGACTCCTTGACACATGAGAATCAAAACTAGTGGGGAAAAAGTTAAACTTATAATGAGCACTAGGCACATCTCAGGTATGACACTCTGGAGATTAATTATTTTCAAAAAGTTATCTTCTGTGAATCCCTTTGAGAGACACTGCAAGTTGGTGAAAGTGGTGAGAGAAATTTCTGTGACGAACTTTTGGTTACCTAATTAAAACGAAGGCCCATCTTCTGAAGGCTAACAAATGAGAGCAATAGACATTATTTCAGGACACACATGTCCTCCATTGTAGCAGAGAGGACAAGCTCGTGGTCATTGAGAGCAGCACCATATGAGTGATGCTGAGCATGCCGCCCAGCCTGTCAGTCAAAAGCTGAGAAACAGGGAGATAGTAGCCACTGACATCACAGGTTTAGTGTTACAGTAAATAAAATATGCATACAGAAGACTCATTATAGCACTGATTTCATTGTATTCTTAGCCAAATCAAAATAAAATACCATTTTTGTGTTATCTTAGTGTTTTTTGATGGTAGCTTTAGCTTATTCTTTTCTATATACATTTTTAATTTTAAATAAGCTTATTTTAACAAGGCTTACTCACATGATTTAAATCCTATTAATCTTAGTGTAAAACTTAATCTTACAGTTTTGCTATAATAGGTCACTTTGAAAGATTCTTAATCTGTAATAGCAGTTACTAGTGAACACACTGCCTTTTCTAATATTTAATGAGAAATTTGGGCAAATGAAAAGTTTCTTTACTATGTTTTGTTGTTGGTTGGTTGGTTGGTTTTTGGTTAAGGATTTTTATATACTGCTTATAATTTGCTAATTTTAACTCTAAGACCAATGTATGTCCTGGTGACATAAAATACACAATTGCAAAATTAATTTCTATTACTTTTATTGGATTATATGCTCCTAAGTTTGGCATTTCACTGTCCTTACCTGAAGCAAAATTAGTAGAAATACAATGAAAAAAGCTCACCCAATTTTGCTTCTTTCTAATATTTTGTATGTATATGTAATATATGTGATAATAATCTAATCAAATATTTTATGATTAATTGAATGTAAATGCTTCACAATATACAGCATTATTTAGGATAGTTAACTGAGTGTGTCAGTTATTGAGTCATAAAGTTTTTAGATACCTGGGCAAACATTATTCTGAATATGAGTCTGAAATTGTTATTAATGAGATTGACATTTCAACAAGTGAGGCAGTGATTACCCTTACTGTGTTGGGAGCCCCCTGCTACTTTGCTGAGGCTTAAGTAGAACATAAGCACTAAGAACCTTAAGGGTCTGATAGGCTGAGGTTGCCCATAGTTCTCTGGTTCTCAAATTTGATTTCATACTCTTAAAATTCTATCTTCTTTGAAATTCTCAAAATAGAATCTATATTTCTTG
Organism: Apodemus sylvaticus; assembly: GCF_947179515.1. NCBI lineage: Eukaryota > Metazoa > Chordata > Mammalia > Rodentia > Muridae > Apodemus > Apodemus sylvaticus. The sequence goes on along the minus strand of NC_067478.1, from coordinate 89,769,323 downwards.
TTCTCACACTCAGCTGTGATTTACAATTATGCCTTCAGATTTACAGCAGTAGACATGATTTTCTTTGTGTGAAGTGGCCCTGAAATCTAAACAAAGAACGGTTGGTTACCACTGTAACAGTCTCAGCATTACATACCAATAAACACATTGTGCCTGACTGGTTGCTATTGTATCATCAAACGTTTATATCTGGGTGAAATCATTGATGAATTCCCTCCCTTAACAACCTTTGGTAGCTTCTAGCATTATATACTAACTAACAAGAAGAACCTTCCAGGCCAGTTCCAGGTCTATTTTTGTCCATAACCAAGGTATGTTTTCATCAACAGAGTCTTCCATTTACTTCTTCTGGACAGCCAAGAACAATGCCAATAACCTGTGTTGTTCTTTAAACTCTAGGACCTCACTGACCAATAACTCATAGGAAGTTACTGTATACCAGTACTGGGATTTCATTTGCTTACCCGTGACTCCAAGAACTGATGTTATCTACTATGTAGAAATCTTCTGTACAAATTCTTTTTAATGTCTTTTTAAATGAATTATATAGTAATGTGTCAATATTTTATTCTCACACCCTTAGTTCTCCCCACTCATTCTCCTCTCTTCGATTCCTTTAAACTTTTCCCTGATTAAATGTTACACTCAAATAGTTCTCCTTCTCTTTTCAGTTCCCCACATTTTCAGCACCTCCACTATCATAACATCTTCTGTCTTCTCTGGCTATCTTCCTGGTCTCTACTAACATCCCAGTTCAATAAATCAAATTGGAATTCTATGATTAAAGCAATGGTGGTTATCTGAGAGCAAACATTCAGCAATTATTTTTCTGGGCCTATATTATTTCATTCAGTATAATTGTTTTCAGTTCCATACATTTATCTGAAATTTTCATAATTTGATTTTTCTTTAGTGCCTGATATAATTCTACTATGTGAATTTTTTACATTTTTGTTTTCCACTTATTTGTTGGTAACCATGCAGTATGACTTAATTTCTTAGATACTGCAAATGGAACAAAGTGACTATGGGCTGTATGTATCTTCATCATAAAGTATAAACTCCTTTGGGTATATGCCCAAGAGTGGTAGAGGTGCATCAAATGATACATATATTTTTCACCTTTTGTGGCAACTCCACACTGGTTTCCATAGTGAGTGAATAAATTTATGCTCCAATAAACTATATATATAAAGGTTCCTTTTTGGTCAAATTCTCACCAGCGTTAAATACCATTTATTTTCTAAAACCATTCTAGTTGAGGTAAGATGGAATCATAAAGCACTCTTGGTTTGCATTTCATTAATGGTTAGTAATGTTAAACATATTTTAAAGTGTTTATTTTCCACATGTTAGATTCTATCACATTTTTATACGTATGAGTCTTTTTTTAACGTACTAATTCTTTGAGAATGTTTGCATATGTTTTGAACATGCTCGTCATCCTCTTCCAACTCTTCCCACATATACATCCCTATCTCTACATAACAAATTGTGTGTCCTTTCTTTCTAACCAAGTCTAAATTGTGTATCACAGTTAATATCAATACTTTATTATAGCATTTGCTTTCTTAGTAGTTATACATTTTTAGTTCTTTGTCTATTCTAAATGGTGATGTATAGTGGGTAAATATTTTCTCCCACTCTACTTTTTCTAGTCTTCTTTTCCTTTATGATACACTGAACCTAATTAGTGATGTCCAAATGCAAAGAGTTGTGGGCCCTACCCCAGAGCATGGAAAATCTACCAGTAGTCACTTATTTAAAGTAAAAAAATTCTCCTTCTCCTCCATGACATATTAACTATCAATAGCTCTTCAGTAAGTGGTGGACACTGAAGGACCTTCACAGTTTATGCTAAATTTTGGCTGTGCAAGTGAACACACAATTCTAATGTTATAAGTGTGATGGCCTTGTCATGTCCAGAAAATTAAATTTCACACCTTTCTTCCAGATCCTCCAGCCTTTACACTCTTTCTCACTCATCATTTATAATGTTTCCTAATCATTGTTGGTCATAGCGATAGGTTAGAAAATTTTGCCTTATTAGGAATACTCAATCTTTTATTGTCAGTCCTTTGACAATTTGTTCCTTTCACCACAGACTTCTGGTCCCTGACAAAAAGATGCATATCTGACCAACATGGAGAGTAGCTCAGGTAAATGGATATAAGAATAAATATTAAGAAGACAATTTGGCAATGTGACCATTCAACAGGACAATAGCAAATTCTGTTTAAAGACCCTTGGTTTCCCAAACCAGGGACTTTTGAGTAGGATTACAGTCCAGATAAGAAATCTTTGGAGTAGGCCTCTATTCCAGTCAGAAAGAGGTCAGTTACTATAATGGTTTGAGTGAGAACTGTCTTCCATTTTCTATGCATTGAACAGTTGCTTACATATTGTTGGCTTTGTTTGAAGTTAAAGAACCTTTGGACTACAGAGTCATGCTGAAGGAAGTATGTCACCAGGAAAGGGTTTTTGAGAGTTTAAAGTTTTGCTTCATTTCCAGTTCATTTTCTCTGTCTTTTGAGTATTAGTGGAGATGTGGTTACTCAACTTCTTGCTCCTTCTGCCATGTCTGTTACTTGCTGGCATGCCTCTCTCCCATTACAAATGTATTGCTCTGGAACTAAGCCAAAATGAACTCCTTTTTGTATATTCTGTTTTCAGGTATGGTGTTTTGTCAAAGAACAAAATAACTAATACAGAAGGTTGTACCAGACAAATGGGGTATTGCTGTGAGTAACTTAGCCATGCTGGGTTTTTATTTTTGTGTGGTGATTTTTTTTTTTTGCTGTTTTTATATGAAAGTAGGACACCTTGAAACTTTGGACTAGAAAAGTAATTGAATACTATAAAATGAACATAACAGTCTGTTTGAGTATGAGCCTGGAACACAGTGGTGCTGAGAGTAGTGGAAGAAATTGAGGGCTAGTTCATGAAGCTTGAGAAAGGGTGGGGCAATCTCTATTTGCAACTGAGGGACAGGAAATTACTAGGCTATTTTGACAAAGACTCAGGCTTCCCTCTGTACATGTCTTCAGAAATTTCTCGAAGTAAAATGAAAATGTGACTGATACATTTTTGTTTTTCTTTTTGTTTGTGTGTGTGTCCATGACTCTCTCACTCCCTCTCCCCCCGCCTCTCTCTCTCTCTGTCTCTCTCTGTATGTGTGTATGTATGTATTGCAGAGGAAAGTTGAAGACACTGTAACATTGAGTTCATGGAATAGTTACAACTTATAATTTTTATTTAGGTCTACAACCAAAAAAATGTAACAGAAGCAAAATAAAATATAATTTGTACAGTTTAGAGACAGAAGAGCACTAAGAAATTCAATGCTGGAACCAAGGCTCTGCTGAAAGAGAAGCTGTAATTGTTAGGGAGATTAGCACCATTATTGCCCCCTGTTCTTCATGGGAAGGATTGGAAGACACACTTTAAATAGAATCATTTGAAGACAAGACCCCACTCAGGTAATCTTACAGCTTGTACAAAAGGAAATTCTAAGAAGCAGTTTGGGCTTAGAAAGCAATTTCTCTAAAATTTGAAAGTTTCTACTAATGAGGTTGAAGAGAACAAGGATCCATCTTAATATCACAGCTGAATTTAGCATGTTGTCTTCATAGTAATGACACAAATGGCATGAAAAATGCAATGATGAGTAAGAGAGTCTTGATCTCTTCCTCTGGAGTTCCAGAGAGCTGCTAAGGACAGACTCTACATGACAAGGTTGCAGGGACATCAATAAGAAGTCCCTGAGAGGAAATCATGTGAAGCTGTAAGAACAAAACCTGGATTGTAGTAGTGACCCCAAAAGCCATGAGTCATGAACCAATCAGAGTTAGATACAGAGAGCTGCACCACCCAAATGGTTAATATATGTTGCAGGCCATAGAATTGAAGAAGCAAACCAATCTAAGCCTTTTGAAACCAAAGTCTCAGACAAGAGAAATTGAGCTTTAATATTTACCTTGTTGGTTTCAGTTTTATTTGGGTCCAGTATTTCCTCAGTATGGCTATTTTTCCCTTTGGGATAGAAATGTATATTCTGTGTTATTTATGTAGGAAGTATATAATTTGCTTTGCAACTTTTTAAAACAAGGGCACAGAGTTAAGAGATTGCCTTTTACCTTAAGAGGAGCTTTGGATCTTGAAATAGCGTGGAGATTGTGAAAGACTATGGGGAGCTTTAAAGATGGGCTAAGTATCTTTTGCTGTTTTGTAGCGCCATGATCTTTTCGAAGACAGGGAATGAAATGTAGTGACTTGAATGAGAACTGTCCCCTATAGGATCACATACTTAAACACTTGATTTCCTCTTGGTGGTGCTAACTGGAGAGACCTGAACCCTTTGAGATGTGGATATTTACTAGAAGACATACATCATTAGGCACAGATCTCCTGCCTTACTTCCATGTCACTCTCTCTGGTTTCCAGGTAGAGCTGAAAGTATGAATTTTCAGCTAATTGCTTCTGGGGCCATGACTGGCACTTGCTGCTATGCATTCTTGCCCTAAAGGACTCTTACCCTGTTGCAATCATAAGCCAATGTAAACACTTTCAGATGTCAATTTTGGTCATGGAGCTTTGGCACAGCAACAAAAAGTAACTAATGCAGTTAGCCTGTTGTAGTCCTGCCACCTGCATTAGGAAGCACTTCCCTAGAATATATCTGCATTGCTTTAGCCGATTCAGAGCAAAATGAAAAACAGTATCTATGTGTACTGAGGGGCCCCCACACCATTTACCTGAGAACAGTTTCTGACAAAGGAAGTTTTTTTCAGTCCATAAACAACTTAAAATGTCACATAATTATCACTCCAAGTACATATACAATTTAAAATGTCACATAATTAACACTCACTAGAAAATTTGGACTAGTGGAACAACTTGCCGGTTATTCCAGACCATCTCTCAGCAGATTCCCAATGGACTCGAGAGCTAGTTCCCCACAGTGTTAAGCCACAGACATTTACTTATCTCATCTTATCTTACATTGCCACTCTATTGCTCTACTTCCTGAAAGAATCTTCCAAATGAATTACCTATACCTAAATCTCATTCCAGTGTAAATTATTGGAAAGTCCAAATGAAGTAAAATGACCAATTTTACTTCTTCCCTGATGGAAGCAATTGAGTAAGAAGAGGTTGGAGGTTGTCTCCCCATGTTTTATGTGCACACAGGATAAGCATAACTAACTTATCAAAATAGTATAGCAATTTAAAAAAGGACTCAGATTTTAGGAACTTCTTTATGTATGAGTAAAATGAACAAATACTGGCAGACACATAGCAGGATACTACACAGAGACAAAGTTAGCATACCTTTATTTTGGGCTACCATACTTTGGTAATAGAAAATATTTCCAGACATACATAACTATATAGAAATCCAAAGAGGAACACTAAATCAAAGAAAGAATAGTACATCAAAGAAAGAAAATTTCAATATAATAACATAAAAGTCTTGTGATATGATATTTAGGTAAATAAACATATGGTAAAAATAAAAAATAAAAATAGAGAGAGTAAGAAAGGTGATTTTGGGGTGAATTAAAGATATGAGATGAGAGTAGTTCTGGTGGGAAATTCACTAGTTAATGTTTTCCCTTTGTAGGTAGAGGACTACATATATGTCAGCATAGTTCTTTATACTTAATAGAGTTTTCATTGACAATATTTCCTGTTTTAGTATCTGAAAAATATATTGTTTTTAAAGATCTTTCTAGAGTGGTTTGTTTGCATAAAGAAGCAGCTCATATTCTACATGGAGACATGAGAACCCCAAGCAAGTTTCAGAGCAGCTAGGATTAAGAGAGATTGGGTTGCCTAAGGAGGCAGAGGTGATAATTTTAGAAATGTTTTTCCTCCAATCTAAGAACAAGAGGCTGAGTTGTATATGAGCCTAGCAAACAGACAACATATGGATTTTATCTTCCTGCAAAAAATAGTCCCCTTTAAATGACAAACAGGTAAGATATTCCTACTCAAGGAATTAACTCTCACAGATAGTCCAAAGGAGACAAAACATGTCAGTTCTTCATGAATAGAATATCTTAGCCATTATGTAGATGCAACATACAATCATCAGTTTCTTATCTGTAAAACTACTTTCTCTTTCTTCCCCACCAGGGCGTGGTGCTGGGGGTGGACATTTCTTTTGCCTTCATTTTCTACCCAGGTCATAGTATTATCCTTGGATTCACCATTAGTTGCAGAACTGCTTTTAGTTGTTTGTTTGTTTGTTTGTTTAAACCTACAGATTTTCGCTAGCAGCAGAAAGGTTTAGAAGCTTTACCTCTCCATCCCTGTGTCTTAGTAGAATCTCTTGTGAAATGAAATCTAAATAAGTAGAAAAAAGTAAGCAGGATTCACTCCATTTTTAAAATGTCTTGTAAGAGTATCATATCTAAGAAACTATAACTAGGAAATGAGGAGAGAAAGGATAGACATGCAGAAAATATGAAATAATTTGACATATTTTTCTGAATTTCTCGTTAAAAATTGTATTTTAAATGATGTGTGAATGTGTGTCTATGCCAGGGGATGTGTACCTGAGTACAGGTTCTCTTAACGGCCAGAGTCACTGAATCCCCTGGAGCTGGTGACACGGCAGGTTAGGACCCACCTAATGTAGATGTTGGAAACTGAATGACTCCTGATTGAGTCCCATGTGAGGGCATTCTGTATTAACTGCTGAGCCACCTCACTAGCTCCTCCTGATTCCTCTCTAGGCTCTCTTTTATTTAAACTGACAAACAAGGGGGGAAACAACAGAGAATCTCAAGATTATTTACTGGGGTAAAGGTTTGCTACCTTTCAGAAATACTCTTTCAGCAACCCTACAGTTCATTTCAGTGGGTGGAGGAAGAGAGGTTGTGTTGCTAGATTAGTCCAAAAGATTTAAGCATTTAGCAAGTAAAGCAGAAGGAAGACAGATCTCCATGTTGTTTCCTGCCTTCTCTTCTATTATGTTCTTCCCTGTACTTCTTATTTATTATTATTATTATTATTATTATTATTATATTACTGTACAATTCATTCAACAAACTTAATAGCAATTATATTCCCCAAGCAAAGTAGCCTTCCTATTAAATCAAAAATGTAAACTTGGTGGATTGAAATAGCACACTTGTCTTGGAGAAAATATTGAGAAAAAATCAAGTAATACATAAAAGTAATCCAAAGCTTAACACTTTCAGTAAACAGAGAAGTCAATGACATAATACAATAATAAAATAGATCAATCATTGTCCCTCATTGCACTGAGCAAGGCTAAGGCAGGTTCCAGTTTTCTAACATTCTAGTTCCATCTCCAATAGGTCCCACTAGCTTTTCTCTCTTCACATTCATATGCCTAATGTTCATATGCAATACCAGCCTCCAGTCTCAGCACCATTTGCTAAGTAGGCTAGCTTGCTGCTACCTCTGACTTGACCAAACCCATCTTCAGGACCTGACAAAAGCTTTTTCTCTATATAGAACTTTGTATGACTCAAATAATAAGATGCTATTTGGAGCCACAAGAATATGACTCTTTTCATAACTAGGCAGATCATAAGATAGCTTCTCTAAACCAGACATTTGAGGAAAGCTTAACTACATCCAAAATGAAAACAGACTACACAAAGAGAGCAAAGAAAAGGATGAGGGGTGGAAAGATAAATGAAAAACTAAGATGGCCAAACAAGGAACATTAGAGGAGAGAGAAAAATGGGATGGTTGAAAGGAAGGGAACCATTTTGTCATTAAAATATAATCTCAAAAATAAGCAACAACAACATGAAAAGTATGGACAAATAGAATGCATAGAGTGCTCTGCTTGCCAGGTTGAACATCACCTGTGCAATATCCTCTATCAATAGTATAATATGAGAGAGTAGTTTCTAGAGTCACAAAACCTGGAGTCTCTCATCTACTGTTTATTCCTTGGTCGTTCTTTTAAAAGTCTCATTTCAGCCTTCTGCCTCAAGTCCTTTACATAGTAAAATTAGGGTAATCAAATATATTTATGAAAGACAAGTAAAAGTGCTATACCTCCCTTGTTGTACACATGAAGTGTTCATGACTGGTCATTCATTACAACTGCTCAGAAACAAAGGCAGGTTTATGTAGGACCTTCCACAGTGACGATTTCACCTCTTTATTCCTGAGACTGTAAATCAATGGGTTTAGCATAGGGGTGACCAGATTATTTAAGACCTGCACAGTTGCATCCAGCCAGGGGCTTGGAGTTGGCCTTAAGTATATAAGGACAACAGGCATGTAGAAAAGCAAGATGGCAGTGAGGTGGGCGCTACAGGTGGAGAAAGCTCTACGACGACCCTCAGCAGAGCGGATCTGCAGAATAGAGCAAACGATGCAGCTGTAAGAGGTGAGGATGAGAAGAAAACAACTGAGTGGCATCAGGCCCACACTGATGAACCCCACCATCTCCAGGGCTGATGTGTCTGCGCAGGCCAGCTTCAGCATCACAGGAATATCACAGAAGTAGTAGTCCACCTCATTAGGACCACAGTAGGGCAACTGGAAGGTGAGAGTAGTTAGAAAAGTAGCCTGAATGCAGCCAAAAAATGATGTCCCCGTGGCCAGGATGGCACACACTTTGTGGCTCATAATGATTGTGTAGCGTAGCGGGAAGCATATGGCCACAAAACGGTCATAAGCCATCACTGTGTACAGGAAACACTCAGTACAACCAAGGAAATGGTAGAAGAAGAGCTGGCACACACAGCCTCCATAGGAGATGGCTCTGCTATTTCCTGAGAGGTAGAATAGCATCTTGGGAGAGCTCACAGAAGGGAAAAATATGTCAAAAATAGACAATTTACATAAGAAGAAGTACATGGGGGTATGAAGCCTACTGGAGGAGATAATTGCCAGTAAGATCAATAAGTTTCCCATCAGAGTGAAGATGTAAAAAGACAAAAACAGGACAAAGAGCATGGTCTCCAGACCCTCTGTGTTTGGGATGCCGAGCAGGATAAACTGAGTCACTACTGAACGATTCCTCATAGCTTTGAGGCTATCTGACTTCAAAGGGATTCAAACTCACCACTCTGAACACCAGTATCAGATTATAAAACTTTATTCTGAAAGCTTTGAGTGTGCCTACTGTGGGGCAAATTTCTTTCTCATGATAGGCAGGAGTCTGATCTGTGTACTCATATCAAGTGCTGTCATTGCCTCCTTGAGAGTAGGTCTTCTATTTTTCAGAAGCAATACTATCTATGGGGAAATAATCACCTTCTTTGCCAGGAGTAAGGGTTTAGAGAAATATTTAAAACATTTTCATGTTAGAAATATTTTCCTAATGGCATTGCCTTTGAGCCTTTTTTATATTTTGAACTCTTGTGGTATCTTTAATGAATATACTCCCACTATGCAGTTCTTTCTGCAAAATAACAGAAAAAAGGTTTGTATTATAAATCATGACAAATAATATCAATCTGACTCTACTTCTTATTAGTTTTACTGGTTGAAATAATTTGTATAATAGCTCATGGACTTCTGTAAAGTGAAATCCACAATTATTTTAACAGAATCAAGAGCAGCAAACATAATCTGTACTATAATACAGTAATGTGATACTCAGAGATGTAGCTAAGAGGGCTGCAAATTCTAATTAAAATCTTCCATATTTACATATCTGAAACCTACTTCTGGAAGCACCTTAACTTGATATTAGTATTTTGAAATTATTTACCTATAAACATTTATTAAATGGCATTATTAATAACTTTTATACCACAAATCAAATTAAATCTCTTTAGAACTGAGTTTGGCGAAATACCCAAGTCTTTCACAACTGTGTCCCTGGATACTTTGGACCTTTTATCCTAAGAAGACAAGGACCACTCAGAAATATTAACCAAAAGAAACAACAGTAAAAATGTATCAAATTCAGGTCACTACAATAAAGTGACAGAAAATGACCCACATAGAAGTAGAATAAAGTCAAGAAGCACTATCACTGAGGTGAATTATTTAAGTGGAGTTCATGATGCCTAGAGATGAAGGTGCTCCTTTCCTTGATTCACCTAGAATTAATGGCATTAAACAATAACACCTACAATATGCCTGCTTTCCTTCTTTCTTTCTTTCCTTTTGTTCCTTCCTTCCTCCCTTCCTTTTTTCTTTTTTTACACACAAACTAAGGAATACTTATTTTGTTTCAAAGATAGTCACATCTTTTAAAAACATGATTACTTTTTAGCAATGTATCTATGAAAGTGGCAATTATTATTAATAATCAGACCTACAGAGTTGCAATAGAAGTCTAGGGACATTAAGGAAATTATCTCAATTTCAAGTCTAGTATGTGAAAGAACTGTTTTCTTTGTCTTTTGAGAAGTCACTCTTCTGTTTTTCTCTGCTCAAAGAACTTGCTCCACTGCTAGAAAAGACCCTGGCCAATGGATTGTTACAGCTACTTTTCTCGAATGTTAGAAAAATACCCATGCCTTACCTCTTCTAGATTAATTACTCTTTTAAAAAATCTTTTCTAGTTTTAGAGACCATCAACAATATTTTTATATCTATAAAGACTAAAATTAGAATTATCTAAAATAGGCATGGTTTGGTCTTAGGCAAAGAAAATAATCATTTTCCAAGGGAATTTTTTCCTCCTGACAATAAGTAGACTTACCCTGAAGGAGGCAACTGTAGCTTGTGGTGTGTTGTAGTTCAGACCCCTGCCTATAGTAAGAAAGAATGTTGCCCCATGTTAAAAGCTTCCTCAAAGCTTTCACCATCACTTTATAATCTGACACTGGTTTTCAGACTAGTGACTTTGAATCTTTTCAAAGTCATTATATTCAGAGTGGGAGTTCAGATTCAAATCTGTGGTAAATGCCCCTAAACACCCTTTCTAGAAATAATGACTGAGTCACCCTATGTTCCTACTCTCACATGCCAATGGTTACAATAAAGACAGTCATATCAGAAATAGTGGAGTTATAGAGTTGGAAGTGGATGACTTCTGGATAGGCATACATGAATAATCTCTCTAATCAAGTCACCTTTCTGTGTGCTTTCCATTTTCTCTTCTTAATCAGCAATGCTTCTCAAAGGTCTCTACTTGCATATGCTCAGACACCATGATATTCGGATTTGATATTCTAATCTTTCAGTTCCATTAGAAGAAAGAGCTGTCCTAAATACAAGGAAGGACTCATGTGTGGCCCAGTGAGTGTGAGAGGGAGTTGAAGAGCACACCTGGACAAACACAGGAGTACTCACATCATCCTCCTGGGCACGCATCTCATGTTTTGCACACTGAAGTAGCAGGACCTGACATTTATATTCCTTGTCAGAACAGACTGCACTACAAGCAAAAGAGTTCCCCTTGCCCTGTTTATGAGAAAGAAAATCTCATGGGGCTTGCATAACCAGCATCAGAACGTTTTTCCATAGATTGTTTTCTGGGACGTGCCTGGCAGAGCCTCTTAAGGCCTCTGTGGTACCAAGGGATAACTGTGCACAAGCAATTAATTTGCCAACTTCATTCATCATTCAATCATCAAATAACAGTGATGACATCATTGCAAAGAGATGCTCTGAATTGGGCAAAAATCACTTATATTTTGTTGCCTTTTATACCTTTAAACTTTGCCTGTGACATCATTTACCACATCGCCCTAAAAAAACTTTATGCATATCTACGTAACTAAATGTTTATATTTAACACATGGAAGTATATGTTAGTGACAGCATTTATAATTTTAGGGCAAGTCACACCAAATTTTTTTCTTATTTTGAAATAATTTTTATTTAATTTATTTAATAACTTTATTTACACTGTAAAGCTCCTCAATAACACCAGCCAAATACAATAAATGAAACAAAAAGAGGGCTTTGGATTAAAAATTGCCATTAGTCTTAGCTTCCAGGGCAAACAAAGCTAAAAGCAGAATCATTGTGTCTACAAAAATAACCATTGGGGATTAGTACAACTTAACTCTCATCAGAGTATCGTCAGGCAATGTTAACTTTTGTCACCTAAGCTATGGGAATCTTGTTTGTTTTATTTTGTTTCTTGAGGTAGGGATACTTGATAACATCTCTGGCTACCTGTGACACTATAGACTAGGCTTCAAACAAAGAAATCCATCTGCCTCTGTCTCCCAGTGCTGGGATTATAGGAGTATATCACCAATAAGTCTTAGCTAATAGTCGGCAGTATTATAGCTAGCAGTATCAGCATACTCATTATTGGATGTGTACATTGGGCACTCAAGATATTACAATTCAAAGTTTATCATAAGGTTGGCATTCAAATATTATCTCACTCATTTTCCATTTTATTTTGTGTGTATGGGTGTTTTGCCTTCATGTATGCCTGTGCACTATAAACATCCGAAACCTGTGAAGGCCTGAAGAGGGCATCATATCCCTTGCAAACTGGTGTTACAGATGGCTCTGAGCTCCCATGTGGATGCTCAGAATTGAACATAGGTCCATTGGAACAGCAGACAGTTTTTAATGTGCTCAGTCATTTCTCCAGACTTATAACTCTCTTATATTTTTAAATTAATTGTTTTATTTATTTGCATTTCAGAAAATTATTTCCAAGAAACATGAACAAATTAACCAAGGTGGTGAATTTGAATAACCATATAGCTTTGTTCTACACATGGAATGGTATTTATATTCTCTTGGAGATAACAGCAAGTATATTCTTAATTGTAATTTTTCAAATCCTCACTTATAAGTGATATCAACTGTCAAATGTGATTTCTAGGGTTTCCCAATATACTTTTACATTGTTAAATGAATTTTCAACAAATGTGTAATGTGGATAATGTTAACCACATTTAATAAAGAAGGGCACTGGAACTCTGGACAGTCGTGGTGCTCCTAAAGATAGACAGTAGGAGATCCCAGTCATTCCCTGAACTTAGCTCACTTTCCATTACATCATTGCTAATTCCTAAAATGACTCTGAACAGAAAGCAGCTGTCCCTGTGAGAGTGAAGTATTATTAATACATTTAAGAGATTCACTAGAGAGGTCTGGACAAGTTTCCTGCAAGCCTCAAGTAATTAAACAATACTAGAATTTGAAAATAGATACAGTATATATTATCTATCAAAATATAATCACCTTCTATAATCACCTGTATTTTCTAAAGATGAAGTAGACTGATACTAAGATAATTTAATTATGAAGGAAGAACATTAACTAAGTGTATATTTCTTAAAATTACATATTACCAGAAGACATGATTATTTAAGATAAATTTCTGTCTCTGTGGAAACAAACTTTTGTTTTATTTTGTTTTAATTAGTTTATGATATGGGATCTCAAAATAAAATTTAAGAACCATATCTAGTGTAGACACACAAAAGTTAAAGTAATATACTATTATATACTGTGACAAGAATAGATTCTTGTTAAATGTAAACAAATTACCATAATCATGAAGAAAAGAATATGGGATGAAGGCTAGTTTGGTGGCAAAAATTATAAATATATAAATATAAACCACCATAGCACAGTGGTTAAGAGCACTGACTGATCTTGCAGAGGTCCAGAATTCAATTCCCAGCAAGCAACCACATGGTGGCTCACAACCATCTGTAATGGCGTCCAACACCCTTTTCTGGTGTTTCTGAAGACAGCTATAGTGTACTCATATACATAAAATAAATAAATACATTTAAAATAATAAAAAATAAATTGTAGTTTTCCAAATATGTTATAAAAATTTGAAGTTCTAAGGTAGGAAGAACAAAGGTAGCTATTTTATATTTATTTATAAAAGGATACTATATAAAATTGCAACAAATTATATACAGTTTGAGGAAAGAAAGATTATAAAATTATAATTATCTTTGTACTAAGAATTACTGGCTTCTAATACATATTCATATCAATGTCATTTGCATAGGAAAATTCTACTGTGGATGACAAGGCTACCTTTCATCTAATATACCAAATATTTCAACATTTGTTCATAGAGAGACCAAACATTCTTTTGGAATTTCTAGGTACATCATTCTGAGAACTGTCAATTTTTAATTTTGTTAACATTAATTTAGTAAATCTTTTTGGCTTGTATACCAGGAACACTGAAAATTTGAAATACTTGCCAGTATAATTTCAGGAAATTGTGAAATAATACTTATTTAACCAAAGAGGACATATGATGTCTATATTTACGTACAAGAAAAATATGTCACTTAAATTTTATGGCTAATAAAAATAACACTTAGCGTGCTTAGCAGGGAAGCTTAAATTGTCTTGAGAAAGATTTAAAATAATTTGAAACACAGGAAGCCATTTCATCCAATAAATGATCTTTTCTAAGAAGATTATTTAGTAGGAAAATCTAAATCCTTTCTATGTCTTAGCATAAATAAATAATACCAAAAGGGTAATTTTTCCATAGAATGAATAACAAATTCTTGGTGATGGTACATTTTTGAACTCATTAAAGGAAAAATCTACAAAGAAGGTTTAGTTTTTTGGCCAAACATGAATGTTCTACTGTGCAGATCTAAGTTTCTCATCTACATAGTACATTTTACTCCTTCACTCTGCTCTTTACATATGGATAATTCCTTTAATTATCATTTTGGAGAGGATCCAACTGGATATCTTGGTGGTCCTTGGATTTGCTATCTTTTCACCTTAGCTTCAGAACTCTTGGAATTACAGATGTCTTACTTACTTTTCTATTGCTGTGAAAAAACATTACAACTAAGACAACTTATAAAAATAACTGTTTAACTGGGCTTACAGTTTCAGAGTTAGGGTCTGATGATTGATGGAAACATGGTGGCAATAAAAGCTGAGAGCTCACATCTCAAACCAGGAAGCAGAAAGCACACTGAGAACATTATGAACATTTTGAAACCTCAAAGACTAACCCAAGTGACATATCTCCTCCAACAAAGTCATACCTCCTAATCCTTCCCAAACAGTTCCATTAAGTGGGGACAAAGTATTTAAACATATGAACCATTGGGGGTATTTACATTTAAAACACCACAACAGGTTTTGCAATCAGGCCCAACTTCTCTAGTGCTTTTAAACTTTTCCATTAACAATGCTTTTAAGATTTTGTTTTATAATATGACATGTATTGGTATTATGTTTGCATGTATATGTCTTCCATGTGTATAGCTTGTATCTGAAGAAGTCAGAGGGTATCAAATATTCTGGTATCGTATTTACAAACAGTCATGAACCACCACTTCTGAGAATTGAACTTCCAGATCTGCTGAGCCATTTATCTAGTCCCAATAATTTTTTAAACTTTTTTTTAGTAGAAATAAGGAAACAAAATGGTCACATTAACATATACTTCCTCTTTGTGTGTGTGTGTGTGTGAGAGAGAGAGAGAGAGAAAGAGAGAGAGAGAGAGAGAGAGAGAGAGAGAGAGAGATCAGGATTTTAGTTTTATTAGAAGTAAGAAAATAGAATGATCACATTAAAATATACTTCCTCATTGTGTGTGTGTGTGTGTGTGTGTGTCTGTGTGTGTGTGTGTGTGTGTGTGTGGTTTGTGTGTGTGTGTGTGTGTGTGTTTGTGTGTGTTTTAAGAACAGAATCACTCTGTATAACATTGGCTGTTCTGGAACTCACTCTGTAGACGAAGCTGTCCTCAGACTCAGAGAGATCCACTGCTTCTTCCTCCCAAGTACTAGGATTAAAGGCATGTGCCACCACCATTCAGCGGTATAATTATTTTTTAAGGTGACACAGGATATGTGTACCAGAGATGTTGATCAGCTGTGTGGGTACTTCTAGCAGATAGAAATAACAAACAGACAAACCTGAAATCCACAATGTTGATCTCTAAGATCTTGATTGCCAAAGGTCCATAGACTACAGATATTGTTATTAGGAGCAGAACTGTATAGTTTTGTGACACTGGATCTTGGAATAAAAGCTTTGGTCACTATAATAGACTTACCTCTGTGTCTGAACTACTACTAGGTCTACAAATAACAGCTAATATTATCTCCAGCACTTCTCCATAGAGCAGTGTGGACAATCACAACTAGTTCCAGAACCTTGGTTCTTAGGATCCTCTCTCCTAATAATGACTGAAATAGTACTTGGGAATTGGGTGATAAGATTTTCAGCACTTAGAAACTGTCAGTTCATTAGAACTTTTCTAGTAACCAGAGCCTGGAGACCTTTGCCACACCATTATCTATATCACTACAATAATTATTATCTGTCCCCAATTTAATTTTGGAGCTCTTATCCTGTATTCATTAGTACTGCTCTCCTAGTACAACTGTATACATGATTTCATTTTCTCCTTGCCAGCTCAGATTGTTTCCCTCATAGGGAAGATAGCAAACAAATAAATTGGTAAATAATAAAGGACACCAAGGACGATCATGTCATGGTCTTCCATGCAAATGAACAGGGGAACTACACATGTGATTTCTCTTGAGCCATCAGGAGAAATGATCCCCCTGTGGCCTAAGTGAAAATAAATATATAGGGTCTTCTGGTATAGATCAAGTCTTGACTCTTTGAAAAGAGTATAATTTTCCAATGTGTCTCAAATGGTCGTGAGTAGAACATGTCTTCATCCAGAATGTAACAGCAATAGGGGCTGCAGCATAAAAGGTAGTAGTGACAACAGTATAGACAAAAGGGCAACTGAAGAGTTCTAGGTAGTTGTCCAGGATGGAAAAGGAAGCCCATGAGGTAGAGATGAGGAGGAGGAAGGAAATATAAATGCGAGAAAGGATTGAGACTCATGTGTGAAGATATAGACTAGAAACAGAGACAAAATAGTTCTACGTGAATCACAGTTTTTTACCCTGCACTCAGTTTTAGTGGAAGAGTCTTGATGCGATAACAGGTTTGTCTTTTTCGTGTCAACAGCTTTGTAAGCAGCCAGAAAACAAATTCAGGGTAAAGGTAACAGATAAGACATGAGAAGGGCTCATTCTTAAAGCATCCATGACATTTTAGTGCTCAGGAGACATAAAAATGCCATCCATGAAGGGAGAGTTCAAGAAGTATTCCAAAATAAAACTTGTCTTAAACATTTATTTTTGTATTTAAGTGTGTGTGTGTATATGTGTCTGTGTGCATGTGTGTGTGTGTGTGTGTGTGTGTGTGTGAGAGAGAGAGAGAGAGAGAGAGAGAGAGAGAGAGAGTTTGTGTAAGGGTATGGGAATTTGAGTGTAGTTGCAAGTGGAAGCCTGAAGAGGGCATTAGATCTCTTGGAGCTAGGGTTACAGGCAATTGTGTCACACTGATATGAGTCCTGTGTGCTGAACTCTGGTCCTCTGTAATCACAGCACATGCTTTAGACCACTTGAACAATCTCTCCTGTTCCAGAAGAACAGTACTTAATTGTGAAAACAGACACTTGATCAGATTTTAAGTGTATTTGCTTGGTTGGCTTGTTGGTTTGTTGGGTTGTGTGAGACAGGGTCTCACCACATATGTGGACTAGGATGTCCTCAAACTCACAGAGATGTGCCTGCCACTGCCTCCTGAATGCTAGGGTTAAAGGCATACACCACCATACATACATATATATATGTCAGGGTGTCTGTTGGGGTATGCACACAAAAGTATAACTGCCAATAGAGGCTAAAAGAGGGTTGTTAATACCCTGAAGGTTCAGTGACTCGAGTACTGAGAATTGATCCTGCAACCTCTGAAAAATCGGCGCACTTTTAAACAACTGAACCATCTCTCCTGCCAATAAATCTGAAGAAGGTACAATTGATGCAACAATTCCTCCCACAGAAACTCAAGAATTAAAATAATAATAATAAAGGAAACCTGCTACTTGACATCTGTCATGGCTTCTCTAAGTCAAAGGAGAAAACAATGAGTAATGGTTATGTTTTACTCTTTTGCACTAGGAGTCCAGGCACCAAGTTCCCAAGCTCTTGACTAGGCTAGAAGTTGAGAGGTGATGAAAAGGGCATAAATTATTTGTAGAGCATCATTCTGTAAATTCCTTGCTCCTTAGTCAACCAGCTCTTTCAGGTTTTAAATATATGGGCTATATAGATGGGAAACATGATGCATAAATATAATAAAACTACTAAGCTCCTTTCAGAATTAAATGTAGACACAGATCATCTAGATGGAGGCAAAAAAATCATACATATCAAAAACAAAAATAATCTTTAAAAGGACAGAAGAATAGTTAGTTAATGCAGCATAAGCAGGCAGAAAACACCCACTGCATGGGTTTCCATAGCAGAGACCACTAAGATGTGGTAGAGAGATGGGAGAGAAACAGAATCTGAACTGTTTAGCACTATGAAGAGAGAGGCATAATTGGAAACTCGAGGGTGAGAGAAATATCCTGATGTGGGTAGCCTCCCCTGCCACTTGAGGTAATGGTGAAGTGCACCCATGCTGCCACTGAA
The DNA here is from genome assembly GCF_947179515.1 of Apodemus sylvaticus. Classification (NCBI taxonomy): domain Eukaryota; kingdom Metazoa; phylum Chordata; class Mammalia; order Rodentia; family Muridae; genus Apodemus; species Apodemus sylvaticus. Next base: position 89,750,949 of record NC_067478.1, on the reverse strand, counting down.
GGTTATGTTGGAGTCCATGGTCATGAAAGAACAGGGGATTGTGTTGAAGTCTGTGGCTCATATTACCACCAAAGGCCATGCTGACATCCCAGCTCTCGGCTGCTTCCTGGAACCATGTTGATTTCCAAAGGCTGTGCAGAGTGCAGAGCTTGGCCTGCTGTTCACTGGCTGCAGCAGAGTAGGCCCTACAGCTTACCAAGGGAGCACAGTAGCACTGATGACCTTGGTAGTGAAGGTGAGCACCAAGGACATGAGTAGAGCTGACTCTACGCTTTGCTTGGTATGGCATTAGGTGAGCTACCTAGAGCAGTGCTGGGGAGCTCACTCTGGTGTTGTGGGCACAGGAGAGCTGGCAGGATGACTGACTCAGCTACCACCCAGACCTACATCTCATCTACCTCATCTATAAATTTCTAGAGCGACAAAAGGGCCAGTTCTGTAGATCAACAGCTGCAGGATATCCATGATACAGAGCAACAACTGTATATCTGAGAAAAGTCCAGGTGAGGATCCAATATTGATGGGGCAGCAGCAGCCAGAGCCCTTGATCCAGACCGATGACTCATTGCAATGAATATTTGCAACTAAAGATATGTGTGCAAAAGGTTATGCTGTGTAATGCAGAGTGACATACTACAGCTTCCACATCTTTTGTTTGATAGATTTTTTTTTTTTGGTTTGAATTTTATTTTTATTCTGCTTCTTTTGTGGAGGAAGTTGCAAGGGCAGAGGGCAGATACAAAGGGGTGGGGAGGCGAGTAGGATTAGGATGCATGATGTGAAACTCATGAAGAATCAGTAAATTTTTATTTTAAGAAGAAAACACATGCTTTTAAAAGTCAGTTTATTTAAATACAAGAGAGAGAGGTAGAGCTTGACTGGCAGAAATGGAGAATTTGGTTTTTTTCTAAAGAGACACATATGCCTCTCAATCTTGATGGCTTACTAATGAACAAGCAATCCCACCCCCAAAATGGGAATTGATCTAGAAAACTTATGATTATATATATATATATATATATATATATATATATATATATATATATATATATATATGTTGTGATGTGATGTGATGTGATGTGATGTGATGTGATGTGATGTGATGTGTGTGAACTTGGCCCTTTATTTCAATTTTAATTCCTCTTCAGGACCCTTAAGATGATAGACTTATAGAAATCATATTGGAAAAGTCTTGGGCTAGCTGAACTTAGAGAAGATCTGGGTTTCTTTGTTTCTCTTTCCAGTGTAGCTACATTGAATAAAATTTTTTTTATTCTATTTTGTACCACTAATTTAGCTTCTAAAATTTGCTTATTGGAGAAAGGTAGTCAAGTCTGGCTGCAGGCACAAACCATGCCCTGCCTCCAGTGTTGCATTAATAAACATGGTGTGAACAAGGGACACATCCAAAATGTTGAGGTTGAAAATGAGATAATAGAACTTAACTCATGCTCATTGAATCAATCAACAAAAGACCAACACAAAGTCATAGTAGAAATAGCCACTTTAATATTGGTAAAACAGCAATCTGGAGGCATGGGGTCATTTAGGTGTCGGAGTGATCAGGGAACCCCAATCTTTAAAACAAAACATGCTCAGGTCTCAGCACAACCTACCCTAATTCTAAGTAAACCAGATCATAACCATGAGGGCTTAATGGATTAAAGCTAGGTCTAAAGATTTCGTTATCAACCTCCTATAGAATGATTAATGGACAAGGACAAACATCTATTTACAATATGACTCATCTCAAATCCCTTAGGCAGGAGAAAGAAAGGTATGGAGCACAGACTTACAAGGGCCACATAGGACATCAAGAATGTTCCCAACAGTAGCAATGAGCAAAATGGTAACCTTGATTCTCTGTGATCTTGAAGTTACATTGACCGTGAAGTTGGCTTTCAGTTTACATCCAACTTCTTCCAAGAATGGAAATGCTCAAATTATATTTGAGTATATAATTTGTATAATGACAAGCATATAAAATGAAAGGTGAGTACCAAAAGGATAATGAAGACAATTATTTTACACAAGGATTCTCTAGCAGGACTGCCACAGTCCTTAGAGTAAAATATGTTTTTAAAAGTTAGGAAAAACATCACTACATACAAATCTTCTATACTATTCCAAGATAGGAAATAGTCTCTATGACTACCAGCACACAGACATATGGGACATACAAACACCCAAAGTTACATCCCGTGGGACCTATAACAATTGACACAGCAATGTGCTCACCCTTCACTTTATAATAATATACAGGTGATAAGGTGCCCAAGACAAAAGTCTATCTTAGCAGATGAGGTTAGGGATGTGGAAGGAGGCAGAAAAGAATGCCCTTCTTCTGGGCATTACTCTCATAATTTGAAGATGGAGGGACTCAAAGATGTCTTCAAGAACTTGTTGGCAGTACGCATAAGCTTGGTGAAACCACGAGCTGTGAGGAGGAGAAACAAGAGTCAGGGCTGTGGGATAAGTGATGAGGAGAAAGCTCGTTCCTTGACCTCCCTTGTCCTCTCAAGCCATCTACCCTCATTTCTATTAGATATTTCTTCAGTACTCCTAGGTCCAATTAGCCTTTAACCCACTCATCAACAGGAAGACAGTGAATGCCCAAGGAGCATCCAGGAAAATTGAGACTCAGCTCAGTACTGAGTTCCAGAGGACAGTTCCTCCTACACTGTGTCCTTGCCACTTGCCACCTCCCCATCTTTGCTTCTTCCACCTTTACTTGCCTCTTTCCACCCCCAATTACAAATTTCAATCATATTCTGCCACAGAAAGATGAGCTAAGGGAGCAGAAAAAGCTCTGAGTCAGTATGGAGGAAGTGAATTCAGGGACTATCCAGTGCTTGCTCCCTGTCAGGCCTGGAGTCACAGTAGCTGCCTTCCTAAAGGAGAAGGGAAAGGGGTTGGGACTGTGTTTGTGTTCCTACCGGCATTATTGTGAAGCCAAACCACAGCCTTTCTTTCCAGAAGCTCCCACTCCTCCTTCAATTCCTTGCCATTGGCATGCAGCCACATCACAGCCAGCATTGTAGCCCAGCCCGAGGGTTCCAATACCTGCACAAACAGAATTCTCATGCCCAGGATGGAACAAGAAGTCCCTCAAGATGAAAGGTGCAAAACCTCATGTGTTCTGTATCCCCCAAACTGCTGCTGCATGGACTTTGTTTCTCATCTATCCTTACAACACATATATCATGTGAGATGTTTTTCATGATTATCAGGTTAACTTCCAAGAGGAGAAGGAAGTTCACTGTGTCTTAGGACATAAGTCTTTAGCTTTAAGTCCAGTACAACCTCTTGGTCAGCAATGGGAACTAGTCAAACATCTCTGAGAAGATGGTCCCTCTCTACGCAGAGAAGAACATATATAAATAGCTGCCTTTACAGAATATTGTTATATGAATCATATTTCCTATTTCTGATCTGTAAACTAGAAACAAAAATTTTCAACTCAATAGTTGTAAGAAAAATAGTCATAGAAACAAAATATTTTCCCCAGTGTTATCTAGAGTTAATGATAAAGGTGAGATGGAAGACCAAATGAATTCTGACTAATTACATTGCTAAATTGAAAACTTCAGGAAAATAATATCATCTATGAGTTGTCACTCATTGTTTCTTAAGGTTTCAGCTTTTAGACTCAGCAGATCAATGAACATCCATGCTTTATAGTATGACTGTCCACATACAGAATCAGCAATCTTGTCCTCTTTGAAGGAGGCTGTTTCAATACCTGTACTTCATTCCTAAGAAAACTGTTCATGTAAAAAGAACTAAGAACACCAGGCATGTTCTTCTCTAAAGCATCACAGCAATTTTTTAAAACGTACCCTGAAATGGTCACTTCTGGAAGTAAGTGTATTTGTGAAATTCAGTGATCACAACCAAGGCATTTGGTTTTAGAGGTCAGCCTGTGGCCCTGACTGACCATCAGATCTTCTGTTTTTACTGTGTGTCAGCCAGTTGAAATATCTGATTTCATAAGAAACTTCTGTCAAGATGTTGTGTCTCTCCTCTTTGCTTATATTGGTGAGAATAGTCATATTTCTTTTATTTTCAATATGTTATGGTAATTTTATGAAAGAAAATCCCAATTCTCTTATATAATACTTCCAGAACCTAGACCCACTTTTCTTTATTTTGGATCAGGATTCTATTGCATAAACTATCCCTCAGTTCTGTCACACATCAAAAGGAACGTCTGGATCTTCAGGTTCATCAGAATCTTCACTGATCAACATAAAGATGCAGTACTTAGAGGATATAAATAAAATAAATAAATACTTAAAAAATTCTACAGCTTAAAATACATTCACAATTTAGTGCTATATATTTCCACCTAGTTTATACTTGGTTCAGATACTTCTTTTTTTTTGTTTTTCAATAAAATCCTTTACTAAAATCTTCTACACCAGCTCTCCTGATTACTTTATTCTGTTATTCTGCTTGCCATGGTGAAGTAGGGATGCACATTCCACATGTGTTGCTCTCAATGAATCTCTGCTAAAATTTTCATTATCCATGTATCTCCTTTGCAATTTTTATCAATCATCCTTTTCTTTGTTTTAAAATATCATTTTTTAAAATATAAATATACAACACTAAATACATATCCTTTAAAATCTTCAAATACTCATGTTTTTAAAGAGAAAAATAAACTGCACAATAACTTTAGAACTTTGTTGTCATTTCAAGAGCTTCATATTATAAAATTTGTGCTTGACCAACATGAGCAGTATATACCCGTGGGCTCTATCTTCAGTTGTTCCTGTATATTATAACTGTATATACCTGTGGACTGTACTCTCAGCTGCTGGTGTATTTTAAACACTGCACTTCAGTTAAAACCATGGCCTCTTTGCATTAGTCACATTCAAAGACATACAGTAGCCCCACGCCACTAGTGGATACTATACATCCTAACAGCAGCCAGAGACGAAGTGATATTTACATCATCACATTCCTGGTTTGGTAACTATTTAGAATATAAAATTTTTTCTATTTAAAAATTATTCTGTAATTTATCCTATATTTCAAGAATTTCTCACCAATTAGATGAATTACCAAGTTATATCTTATGATATGAAGTATAGTTTATCCACATCCCAATGAGTCAATACATTTGAAATAATTTCAATAAATACATTGAAAAAATTGTATCAATAATACAAGCAGAGAGGAGAGACACAACATCTTAACAGAAGTTTCTTGTGAAACCAGATACTTTAACTGGCTGACACACAGTAAAAAGCAGTAACAAGCCTTTAGTGATTTCAACTAACTTTGTCTAAAGTTGATCTAAGGCGAAGCCATAACAGGATTATTATTAGGGGTTCTTAAGACACAGACTCAGTGATAAGTGAGTATTAGCCCAGAAGCTCAGAATACTCAAGATACAATTCACAGACCATATAAAGCTCAAGAAGACTGAACAGCAAAGTGTGGATGCTTTGGTCCTTCTTGGAAGGGGAAACAAAATACTCATGGGAGCAAATAGGAGACAGTGTGAAGCAGAGACTGAAGGAAAGGCCATCCAGAGACTGCCCCACCTGGGGATCCATCCTATATACACTCACCAAATGCAGACACTATTGTGAATGGCAAGAAGTGCTTGCTGACAGGATCCTGATATAGCTGTCTCCTGAGAGGCTCTCCCAGAGCCTGTCAAATAAGGAGGCAGATGCTTGCAGCCAACAATTGTACTGAGCATGGGGTCCCCAGTGGAGGAGTTAGAGAAAGGATTGAAGGAGCTGAAGGAGCGTGAAATCCCATAGGAAGAACAACAATATCAACCAATCAGACTCCCCAGAACTCCCAGGGACTAAACCACCAACCAAGCGTACACATGGAGGCACCCAAGGCTCCAGCCACATATGTTGCAGGGCATGCCCTTGTTAGGCATCAGTGGGAGAAGAAGTCCTTGGTCCTGTGAAGGTCCAATGCTCCAGTGTAAGGGAATATGAAGGTGTGGAGGTAGGAGTGGGTGGGTGGATGGGGAGCACCCTCATAGAAGCACGGGGTGGGAAAGGAGGTTACAGGGCAGGATAGGGCAATGGAAAGGGGGATAACATTTGAAATGTAAATAAAGAAAATATCCAATAAAAAAGGAAGAAAATAGTAAAATTTACAGATGGACTCAAATATACTTCAGCTACTGCTCAAAAGGACAAATTTATTCCTTCTACAAATGTATGAATCTTTCCTTGGAAACAGTGATGCTTATGCATTCATTCTTTGAATTGTACCTATCCTTTAGGATTCACAATATGTAGAATAATAGCCTCCAAACATGTTTAAATCCAAAATCCTTGAATCTTACAAACATGTTCATTTATATCTCAAAATGTAAGATCAACATCATGAACATTGATCTTTAAGTCCCCAGAAGCCTAGTGTGATCTCATGATTGTGTAAACTTGCTGAATCTGAATCGTTTACTGATGGCTTCAGATGGAGACACAATAGTAAAAGAGAGACCAGAGAGAAAGATAAGATCCATGACCTTAAAGATGGAAGGGAATCTGATGAAGGGATATCAACTACCTTTGAAAGATCCAGAACACAAGGAAATAGACTCTTCTCTAGAGCCTTCAGAAAAAGTATATGGCTCAGTAAACATAATTTTTGTTTAGTGAAAACATGTCAGTATCAGATTCAAATCATACGTAAATATAATATATTGAAGGGATTTTAATACACTATGCTTGTAAAAATCTGTTTTGCCCTTGTTCATGGATATTTGCTTTACCAAAAAAAAAAAAAAAAAAAAAAAAAAAAAAAGACAGACCTTGCACTGAATACAGCCCCAGCCCATCCAAGGCAGACAAAGTTTGTAACATTCATTTTCTTCATTTGTAAGTAGCAGCACAAAAGGAAACCACCTTCCCTACTTAACTGAGAGACAAGTAACAGGATGTATATGAATTGCTTATCTAGGTAATTTTCACTTTTACAATGAAGAAACTAGCAGAGAATATAAATGGCATAAGAGGGCTTTAGAATTTCCTTTGTTATTTATTACACTTGGAGTGAACTTCATATGAATACTACTCTTGTTCTTGTTCTTATAGTTCCATTATACTCACAAAAAGTATTAATCTCTGATTATTAGATGGTAATCTAGGCAATATCACCCTCCTATTCTCCTATCATAAGTAGTCCTTGAGTCATAAAAAATGTTCACTACTAACAATATTACGTAAAAAACATTTATTTATTTATTTATTTATTTATCTATCTATCTATTTATTTATTTATTTGGATCTTACCTCAGTCGGGTGTACAGCCGTCATGTCTTCCAAACTAGTACTTAGAATCTTAGCTAAATCCTCATTCATATCCCAGGAGCCATCTGCATTCTGGAGATATATCAGCTGTGCAATATTATGCTCCTTACTCCCTTTGAGAAGAAAAGATGAAGTGTTTAGAAATTATGTAGCTATTGTTTTTCTTAGCCTACCTGAGTGACTTTCTGAATTCAGAGCCATACATCAGCAAGAGAACTATAGAAAGAAAGCTTTCAGACAATCTCAAGATGTATCATCATGATAAATATGTGAAGGGACGGCCAGCGTAGAATGAGCCAAATAAGATGATACCTTAGTTCTGCAGGCTTTGCCTACAAAGATGTTATGTAAGAAAAGATGGCAAACAGAAGTTTGTTAGTCTAAAAGACACCTCAGAGCCCATTAGAGGAGGTTTACAGAGCCTATGTTGTAGTTAAATACAGTTGGGCTTATCATAGCAAGTGCAATTACTGAAAAAAATCTCACCTGCTATCAGGTGCTCTTGATAGATTTCCTTGATAGGGAGAATGGGAGAACTAGTCCTTCAGTCCCCATAGATCAGTGAAATACTATCTAAGGTCTGTCTCACCTTGTGGATAACTGTCATATTTAGCCAGATGGGGTAACTCAGGGCGAGTATCTGTACGAATCACACATTTCATTTTCTGGTTGTCCTGAGGCTGTTGGTATGCACCTAGTGAGACTTGTGAGAGACAACCCTTGGTAAGACAAACAATTCTCTGAGATTGTAGCAGCCACTAGGATTCATTAAACTTAAAGGATCCTCACCATTTGGCATGAGTATCATAGCAGCACATTGTCCTGAATGCCTAAGCCATGGAGGCAGAGTTACAGGAGCACTGGCACAGAATAAAGTTTTGGGATAACCTGAAAGACACCGGTACAGACATTTACACTGAACAATCCACGTTCTACAAAGCTGAAAAGGTCAATGAAGTCTAATGATTTTGAGACCCAATTGCTCCCATCTTCCTTAGCTTTAGTTGTCACCTCTATGTCTTATTCTTCTAGTGGACTCTGAACCGTTCTTTCTACCTTCCTCTCTCTGAAACCCCCAATACACAGGGAATAATCATTCATCCATCTTTTGATTTATCCCAGGGAACTTCATTGAACCAAGTCTTAACTTAAGGTAAATTTTTCTCCTACCCTAAACTTTTTATCACTCCCCAAATGCCCTTGCCCAAGGACTGTATCCGTAAGAAGAAGGGTTGAGAATTGGTGTTGGCAGCTTCTTAAGGCCAATATGATCCCACTTCTTACCTCATCTGGATTACCATCTATCTGTATTCATATTTTCAGCCTTTTTTGTTACTTCCTATGATCCACTGAACTATCTATAACTCAGGCAACTGACATCTTCTGCATTTCAACCTCTGCCATCATCTTGAAAATTCTGATACCCATGTGGGTACTAAATGTATTATCCTAATGCAAATGGATCTGGTTTCTTCAAATCCAAGGACTTTGCCTCTATTCTACTTCAGCATCAACCTCTTAACTCATGAAAACCTTATCATCAGTCAGCACTGTTCAACTTTTCAGAATTTAATTGGCACACACACACACACACCCCTCAGACACAGTATTTGTAGTCTTTTAACTTGTTTTAATTCTCAGTCATTAGTTTTAGTGACTAAACTAACAATTAGCAATTGTTTCAGCCACTAGTCATCATTGTACTCTTCAGATTCTAATCATCCAAACCACAAATTAGCTTCAACTCTGAATCTCATTCAAGGTTTATTTGTATTTTTGATGTTTAAATTTCTCCATATTTCTTCTCTCAAAACTTGGTTTCAAGTCTTTTTCTCACTTGATACATATTTTTTTATATCCTTGGAAGAGAAAACTTTAATACTAATCAGAAATCCTGTATGTGGAAGAACAAGAGGAAAAAGGATTGTGAGAATATTTTAAAAATTTTCTTTATATAGCTTCTGAAGTAGTAAAAACTCTTTATTCGTAAAAGTTTTTATGGGAGAAAACTTACCATCGGAGGGCCTTCTAGGACCTGCACCCAAGAGACTTGGCCTTGGGATATCCCTATGAACCAGAGGCCCCTGGATTGGCTCGTTGAGTTCCTTGTCGATGGCAACAAAGGCTGTGAAGGAGCTCATGACTCCAGAATCTAGACTGATATCCAACACATCTCTTTTAAATATTAGTGATGTCTCCTTGAAGCCAAAGTCTTTGGACTGGATCATGGACTTTGCAGCAAGACGGTGAATAGTGAGGCTGAAAGAAAATAATGTTCTGGAAGTAAGAGGAAAACCAACCTGCATGCCTTTCAGTTGGAGCCTATGAAAGCTACATGTCACAGAAGGAAGGGGATGTAGGAGAAAAGGGGGGTTATTTGTGAGTGAGCAAGAGACGAAATGTGATTGTAAGGACACAACTTGGTTCAACATCAAGAAAGGTATTTGGCCATCAAAGACCACAGGGACAAAGAAAGAAGGAAAGGGAAAGAGAAACAGAACACTCACTTGTCATCAGGCTTTGGCTGAAGAGAGAATGTCACTTTTTCCTCATATCTTTTGCCTTGAAGTGTATATGAGAGACACACTTCACCAGTTGCCTCTTCTTTCTGTAAGTGAGAGAAGGAATGCAAAAGAGGAATCACTTGGAAGATGGTGGGCTATAAATGTCAGACTCCTACCCCAGCTTAATATATTCAAGTTTCTATCCAGAAACCATGTGTTCAGGAGAGCAAGAACCTGGCATGATGGGCAGAATTCTAGTTAGCAAATACAAATAACCTGTTGAAACTCAAAACCATCTATTTTGTTCAGTGACTTTACCAGGGAAGTACCTGCACCAGGTAGAGAGACTAAGATTATGGACTTACTAGTATCTTTCCAATCAGTAGGCTGTAAATGATTAACCTTTGACCTCTAAAGATAGAAGTTTGTTCTGGAGATAGCATAGGTGCAAACATCTTAGGAGGCAAATTCCAGCTCAGAGAGACATCCTCTACTATAGACTGTAAAGAACGTCTCAGAGATCTAAGGGCCTGCAGGAGAAGAAAGAACAGAGTAAGTATATGCAAGAAATTATAGTGGTTGGTACCATTGGTCACATTCTGTGTATAGAGGTCATGAGCCTTCATTAATGCTATGTCTAATTTCTATTGCTATACTAAGAAGTAACCTTATTGCTCTTTTGCAGTCTAAAGTTGAGGAATTTCACACATCAATATGAATGGATGAAATGCTGATGAGAGAGGATTCACCAGAGAAGAGATTTAGTAAAAATGCTATTGTGAGACAGAAGCTTAGAAATGTATCTGGAGATGGCTTCTCATACACATGTATTTAAAAAACTGTATCAATTTGAAGTCATTTTGATTTTATAATGCATAACACACTTTATCTTTCTCTTTTGCCTGATATCTCTTGAAGCAATGATTGGATATAACACCAAAGAGGTTCTGAAGCATATATGTGGATTCTTAAGTGTGACATCAAAAGCTCTTTATCTGTCTCATTTCAACACATAAGCTTCAACTCTCAGCAAATGATCTCTGAGCCAATGTATAAAAGAACAAGAGATATTTTCTTGCATACTATAATGGGCCCTCTTTCCATTGGCTGGAATTGTCTCCATTAAGTTATATGAGCTAACTAAGAGCAAGAATTGACAAATGGGACCTCATAAGGTTACAGAGTTTCTGTAAGGCAAAGGACACCATCAAGAGGACAGATCAGCAACCAACAAATTGGGAAAAGATCTTTACCAATCCTACATCAGATAGAGGGCTAATATCCAATATATATAAAGAACTCAAGAAGTTAGACTCCAGAAAACCGAACAACCCTATTAAAAATGGGGTACAGAGTTAAACAAAGAATTCTCACCTGAAGAACTTCGGATGGTGGAGAAGCATCTTAAAAAATGCTCAACTTCATTAGTCATTAGGGAAATGCAAATCAAAACAACCCTAAGATTTCATCTTACACCAGTCAGAATGGCTAAGATTAAAAATTCAGGAGACAGCAGGTGTTGGAGAGGGTGTGGAGAAAGAGGAACACTCCTCCACTGCTGGTGGGGTTGCAAATTGGTACAACCACTCTGGAAATCAGTCTGGCGGTTCCTCCGAAAACTGGGCACCTCACTTCCAGAAGATCCTGCTATACCACTCCTGGGCATATATCCAGAGGATTCCCCACCATGTAATAAGGATACATGCTCTACTATGTTCATAGCAGCCCTATTTATAATTGCCAGATGCTGGAAAGAACCCAGGTATCCCTCAACAGAAGAGTGGATGCAAAAAATGTGGTATATCTACACAATGGAATACTATTCAGCCATTAGAAACAATGAATTCATGAAATTCTTAGGCAAATGGATGGAGCTAGAGAACATCATACTAAGTGAGGTAACCCAGACTCAAAAGGTGAATCATGGTATGTACTCACTAATAAGTGGTTATTAACCTAGAAAACTGGAATACCCAAAACATAATCCACACATCAAATGAGATACAAGAAGAAAGGAGGAGTGGCCCCTGGTTCTGGAAAGACTCAGTGAAACAGTATTCCGCAAAACCAGAACGGGGAAGTGGGAAGGGATGGGAGGGAGGACAGGGGAAGAGAAGGGGGCTTACGGGACTTTCGGGGAGTGGGGGGGGGTAGAAAAGGGGAAATCATTTGAAATGTAAATAAATTATATCGAATAAAAAAAATTAAAAAAAAAAGTTATATGAGCTAAACATTAGAGGCATCAGAAAATGTGCCCTGGAGCAAAGTTTGACTCGTACCCTTGAAGAAATGTCCCTTTCTGTCAGAGATTTTAATTGTAGCATCCACTTCTTTATACATGGTTGATCCTCACCTTGGACTGCATTCTGTCATTCCCTGTGATAAACTCTGCAGTGCCCCCTGACACCCGAGCAAGGTTCTTGACTAAGCTAGTGGAGGCCCCTTCTCCAATGCCAAATGAGAAACATCTGTGAATGTAAGAAGATGGATGTTAAAGATGGAACGTGAATAGAATTATCAAATTAACACATCATTATCAAAAATTATATGAACACGGGGTACTTTCTTGAATAACTGTGGAATAATTGCCATTCATTAAATATACTCTATTTCAAAGATACATAAAATATCTCACCGCTGTGACACAATTTACCTATCCAGAGTCTTCTGAGATAATCTCATGTTTCATTTTGACATTCAGATCTGAAGTGCAAAAACCAATGAAAACTATCCAAAGTCATTCTTTACCAACTGATCTGTCTAAATACAAAATTCTTCTAAAACAAGAGGAAAGATATGAAGAGTAAACAGCACCTTCTTGACACTGCCTAATGTAGTGTTTGCCTTGCTAGGGATAATGTCAGTCTGAGGAACATGCACATGCACCCTGCTTTGCTTTTTTTTCTTTTTTTCTTTCTTTTTTTTTTTTGTTGAAACATATAAATTTTATTTTATTTATTTTTTCGTTATTTTTTATTTGATATATTCTTTACTTACATTTCACATGATTTCCCCTTTCCAGGATCCCCCTCTCTGAAAGTCCCATAAGTCCTCTTCTCTCACCCTGTTCCCCAATCACTCCCTCCCCTTTTCCCTCTCCTGGTATTCCCCTACATTACTGCACTGAGCCTTTCTAGGACCAGGGGCCTCTCCTTTCTTCTTCTTGGGCATTATTTGATATGTGAATTGTTTCTTGGGTATTCCAAGCTTCTGAGCTAATATCCGCTTATCAGTAAGTGCATACCATGTGTGTTCTTTTGTGACTGAGTCACTTCACTCAAGTTCTCATTCTGTTCAAATCTATATACAACAAGTAGTGGGGTTTTTGTTGTTGTTTTGGTTTTTGTTGTTTACCATAATTTCATTTCCCAAGAACAGACAATATATTATGGGTAAATTAAACAAGTTTTTTAAATGGTATAAAAAAGTTTTCTTTGTAAAACAGTACAGTATAAACTGGGCCTGTTTATTGATCTCTTTTGATTGAGTTAATATAAGTCATAGTTCCCGATGATATCAGTTATAAAGCTAATGATCTAAAAAATCCAAGAATCAGGGCTCAGCACTTAATTACAAAGAAAACCAACTGGCGATTTTCATCTTACAGAATACAGTCTGTCATGATCTTTATACCACCACATCAAATTTTCTAATGTAAAGCTTCAACCATCGTCTATACCATCTTTATATATAGAATCAAATTAAAATTGTTTGTGCCTGATGGCTTGCCTAGAACTCACAACAGCGCTTTATGTGGAAGCTAACAAAAACAATAATTACCATGACATAAATATTTGTGATACTCAAATTGTATCAAGATAATTCCTAATGCTTATACAGTTTTATTATTTCTAGTATCACAGTAAACTTTAAATAAATACTGCTACTTTCTCCATCTTGAGAAAAAAATATAAGGGTTAGACTGAGTGGGTAAGTAAGACATATAGAAATTAACTATGTAGCTTAGGTTCCAGCACTCACTCTGGGCTCTGCTCATAGAAATGCCAGCTGCAGTTTTCTAAACCAGTAGAAAACTAGAGAACATATATCTATAAATATTTCCTTTTCATGCTTTGAGAGTATCAGACATGTATGCAATGTATTTTAATCAACTACCCTTTCCTACCTCCTCCAAGTCCTCCTAGACAGTCTATTTCAACTATCTCCCCATCAACTTTTTATAAAACAGAGAATGCACTCAGTGCTCTCGATGCATACATGGATGTAAGAACATCCACTGGCACATGGGCAACCTACCAGTGGCCACTGCTCTAAACAAACTCATTTCCCTGCCCTAGCAATGCTCATTGGCCAAAGCTTCACTCAAAGGGGGTAAGTCCTCTCATTTATGCTGGAATTTCTACTAAGTATTTTTAATAATAGTATACATGGAGGGACCCAGGGCTCCAGCAGCATATGTAGCAGAGGATGGCCTTGTTGGACATCAAAGGGAGGAGAGGTTCTTGGTCCTAAGAAGGCTTGATGCCCAACTATAGGGGAATGCCAGGACAGGGAAGCAGGAGTGGGTGAGTTGGTGAGCAGGGGGAGGGGGAGTGGCATATAGGGTTTTTGGAGAGAAAAGGAGGAAAGGAGATAACATTTGAAATGTAAATATAGAAAAAATATAAAAAACATTAAAGAAACTAAGACACATAAATTCTATCTCTACAAAGATGTTAATAACATGGGGTGAATAACTCAGAAGGCATCCATTTACCTATTGGGGGGATTAGTAGAACAGATAAACAGGTAAAAATCTAAGCATGTGCTTTCAAAGAGCAGTGTACCTTGTCCTACAGTTGTGGACAGAACCCTCTGGGGTCATAAACACTCAAGAGGTCCAAAAAGGTAAGGGTACATTAGTATTTTTAGGTAATTGATGTTATTTGAAGTATTGTTTTTATTTTCATCGAAAATAGTCAGTTGAGAAGTCTTCAAAGTGCTTAGTATCAAAAGTGCTTAGTCGGCTGGCTACAATTTGGCCTTGCTAAGCTCCCTCTGTTTCCCCAGTAGAAATGAGACCACCCTCATACCTGTGCTTTTTGCTCTGGAACTTAACTTCTCGGATTACATTAAAAGTTTCAACAACTTCTCCATCAGTGAAGACAAAGATCTGCACAAAGCGAACAACAGAATATCCATCAAGTCACTGTCAAGTTCATTTTAAGAGGATAGAACTTAACCCTTGAAACAATTCAACCGATTTCTTTCAAATTCTCTGGTGCCTCTTTGAACAGGCAGGAGATCACTATTCTCCAGTGTTCTGCTTTAGCTTACAATGTTTGCATGGGGTCAGCACAAAACCATTGGGAGTTTCAGTCATTAACACATTAGTTTTGTTTAAGTTAAGAAGACAAGTACCTCTTATTTTTATTTCTCTCTCTTATACAGCAGAAGTCTGAAGTACATAGAGTGTTTCCAAAGTCTTTCAGTGACATTCAAGGACATACATTCTTAAGGAGAATCTTCATGCTCTCTACCCCTTCTTTTAGTCTTGGTCCAATACTTACCTGTAAGGGATGCCCTGGAATGGGGGGTTTCCTAAAAATTTTCCGCAGTGGTGTTAAAAGTTCAGTCCCTCCTAGATCCGCCAACAAACGCTTTACTTTCTTCACTGCAACCTGCATTGTTTCTTGATTGTACATCACACTGTCCCTGAGAAAGGCAAGCACATGTGGTCACATGGTGGCCCACTATTGAGTTTCCAGGGCTGAGAAATCCCATCAAATCCAATCCTTCCTGGATTTCCCCCAAGCTCAGCTCAGCTTTACCCCTACCCTTTCACAATGTATTTTCTCCCTTCAAAACTCTTTAAAATATATAGTTTATGTGATTTTTACAACAGTGTGTGTGTGTGTGTGTGTGTGTGTGTGTGTGTGTGTGTGAGAGAGAGAGAGAGAGAGAGAGAGAGAGAGAGAGAGAAAGAGAGTTGTGTGACAGCACACCTGTGAAAGGTCAGAAGACAATTTCTGGCAACTGATTTTGTTTTCCTTCTACCATGTGAGTTCTGGTTAATCAAAGTTGGGTTGTTAAGCTGGGCAACAAGGATTCCTACCTACCTAGTTATCTTGAATGCAAACCCTCTTATAGCTTCTTGGCCCCTCTTTATCGAAACTTACGGAAAGAACTCCTCATGGGTGGCTCCAAATCCATAGATGTTGAAATAGCAGCCCATTGGCAAGCTCTTCAGGAGCAGAATCAGTGTTTCCTGGAGGTGAGAAAGTGTGATCAATGAAGCGATTGGGAGTGCACACACACACACACACACACACACACACACACACAGTACAAGTGTGGAGGGCGTGGGCTGTCCTACTACTTATTCCGTCTTGTACTCTAAGGAAACCCCAAGAGCTCAGACAACAACCATACCTCCATCTCTAGCACAGCTGAACAGAACCACTCCCTAAGCCCAGATTCATCCTCACTGAGTTCATTTTACCTTGGCAGCATCTATTCTCAGCTGAGATTTGTTCTTGGAACTCATAGGGCTATTCATGCTTCTTGAACGGTCCATAAGGAACACAAATTCTCCACATTTTGCTGTGGTCTCCACTTCTGGGATATCTGGGTAGAAACTCACCATCGCAGAAGGTGCTCCCATTAAACTGTCTATATAGAAAGGATTAAGATCTTGTAAGACAAAAAGAAACCCAAGAATCCTAAAGTCCCTAGGAAGCCTATAATGGCATAGGTTTAAAATCTCAGCTACTTCCATAGCTAAAGATGAAAAAGCATGTACTCTGGAAGACAAAATGAATACAAGTCCAATACCTGTATAATTTAATGAAGTCCTTTCTCAAAGAAAATATAGTACACTAAATAATATGCTGGGATCACAGGTCAATTGTAGCATTTGCCTAGCATGTGAAAGACTCTGGATCTACTCATCCATTTCCAAAAACACATTCCACCCTCCTCCCGCTCTCTCTCTCTCTCTCTCTCTCTCTCTCTCTCTCTCTCACACACACACACACACACACACACACACAAACACACACACAAACACACACACATAAACACACACACAAACACACACACACACACACACATACACATATCAACATCAATCCCCCTAATCAATTATGAACAGAACAGTGAGAGGGAAAAACACAAGCTCAAAACCTATTTTATTTTGGTTTGTTTTTTTTGTTTTCTTTTGTTTTGTTTTTGTTGTATGTTTGTAGTTTGGTTTGATTTGGGTTTTTTTGCAACCTTTGTTCTTCTTTTTAAAAAAAAAATAATTTAAACAGTTTTTTAATCAGTTTGCTTGCAAGGGGCTAGAGGTGAGTTATGAACATTCAAAAGACACAGGAGAAGAAATATGAAGATGAAAAATGGGGGATTAGCATATAAAAGTAATAGTGGCCCTGGTGTAATTGCCAATGAATGTTCATTTCCTGGCAGTTCGTTTCATTGTTTTTTAAGATGTTAATTGCAGGGCCCAAGAGATAGCTTAGCAGATAAAGCTGCCATATTTGGACATGTCTGACCTTTTGAGAAGGGAAAATGTCATAGAATTATTTTGAATTATATCTTTTCAAAACTGGCTATGGTTCAAGTTTATACTATTTGCATTTTTCAAGCTATTTATTCACATTCTTCTTCCAGTTATTTATTAATAGACTTAAACATCCTGATCATTAAACTATGTTTGGTTAGAGAAGTGTAAGGACTTTCAGTATTTCAGACTGTTGATGGTTTGCTCATCACTTAACTGAACAATCCAAGTATCAATATTTGAGAGTAGTTTTAAGGCAGGATGAGCTCCTAGGGGATAAATTTCCAAGTAAAGAAGAAAATACCTGATGGCCTTTCAGACATCCCCATCTCCACAGCTACACTGGGGCTGTGCACCTTCCTATAGAAAATCAGGAGTTCCACATCCCGGTCAAACTTGTGTCCTTCAGCCAAGGAAACCTGAGGAAGGGATCAGTGGAAGACCCATGTTAGAACTTCCACTGATTGCTTCAAGAGATGTAAATCATTTCTAGAATTATAGATTTCCATGAGCAGCATGAGAAGAGTTATTGTACAAAGGGTAGGTAAGCAAGACAGTAGCTCAGAAAGTGAGGAGGATCTAAAACGGAGGGATGAAGACCACGAGGTCAATAGCTAAAGCACTAAAGGACTGGAAGCTCTTGCACTGATTACCTGAGCTGAGGTCCTGTTATCTCCGGTGTACTCAATGGGACTCAAGGGACAGTTGGATTGGATTGCACTGATACCAAGCTGGGAGCTGATGGTGGCATCCATGCTGAGTGTGTAGGGTAATTCCTCCAAAGGGACTATTGGGGTCTTCATATCCAGGGAACTGTCCTCACGTTGCTCTACAAAAAGATCCCCAGTTCGGTGTTTCTTGTCAATATATCTAACACTCCAAAAATGTACTGTGCCCTCCCAACTTATGTCATCAAAAGCAGGTATCCAAAAGGGAGAGGCACTCACCAGAGAGATGGAATCTAGGATTCAGGATGGCTGGGAGCACGTAACGCAGGGCCCCATCATCTTCCAAGGGAAGTTCTTGCACATATCTCAGGGTCAGTGACACTTTTGACCCTGGCTGTAGGTTCCCCACATTGCAACAGAAGACATCCTTGGAACATTTGTCTTCCTCCAATAGGTAGGTCTGATATCCCCCAGAGAGGGCCTCTTCATACCTTTTGTGAGCCTAAAGGAAATAACATGAGGGGTGGAAAAACAAGGTGACACCAATGACCAATGAACGGACATGTAGGAGGCACATAAAATCCATGCTGGTTCCAAGAGACTTTGACAGGTGCTGGCACTGGAAGAACTAAACTCTGGATGGCAAATTATCTGCATCCCAAATATTTTTAGGCAAATAGATTAGAAGTAAATGAAGGTTTGATAAAAGTCTAAGGAGAAAGTCCTCTGTAAACAAGAAGGGGTGGGAGGATAAACTCTTCCCTCGAACCTGATACTTGTCCTGCAGTTCTGCCACAATTTTCTTCCCATCCACTAAGGCCTCAAAGCTGTAGACAGCAGAGTCTTCATCCATGGGGAACACAAAGAAGGCCTCCAAGGGAGATTTCTCTTCATTCTCATAGTTTAGGGTTGCAGACACACCCGCCACAAAATCCTTGATGGACAGAGTCACAGCAATGCTCTTCAGTGCCACTAGGGAAAGATCAGGGATCTGTAGTTTAATGAGATGTACTAGAGTCACACACACAGAACTCATAGGTTCTAAAGAATACAGCATTAAGAGTCTTGGCTCTTGCTTACCTGGATCCTTTACACTAGTGAGTAATCCACTAGAACGCACCATCTTGACTCTGTGGTTCTGTGGAAAGGTACATGGTTAGAGTCAAACACTCAAACATGACCACCTGACATGTCTCTGGCAGAATGCATTCAGAGTGACTGTTTTAGAGCTAGAAAGAAGGATGAGGTGTGAGGAGACAGAAATGTCAAAGATAAGGTTTCTATTAAATGGCAAACCAGGCCGGAAGATATAAGAGTCCTGAGGTGTCCACAAACAGGAAATATCTGAGACTGCTTTACACAATAATTCTACTTCCCCTGAAGTGTGACTAATAAATTGCATCTCATACCTACGGAATAGGTGCCATAAATCTAGCCCCAGTAAACGTTAGTAAGTCCTGTCTAAGATGAGAACCATAATACCAGCATAGAAATGTGACAGTCATATGCACAAGCTTTCTAGACTAGGGGCAGATCCTTAGAATCAATGACATCAGCAGTGTTCCTGTTGTCATGGTCACTACACTTAATCAATGTCTGCTGCTGATTATTTCATTCACACTACTCAGAGACCTGTGTGAGCAGCTGGGCAACCCAAGGGTTGTCTGCCTTCTGAGTCCTTGTAAGTAGTGAGTTATCCTTGAGGGCAAACCACAAATACCATAAATACATCACCAAGTTTTCCTCCAAGCTTTTCGAATTTTCACACCTATAAGATAAACTCTACATAACCTCTATTTAAAAGTAAGATGTCACTGGGTGGTGGTGGTACACACCCTTTAATCCTAGCACTTGAGAGGCAGAGGCAGGCAGATTTCTGAGTTTGAGGCCAGCCTGCTCTACAAAGTGAGTTCCAGGACAGCAAGGGCTACACAGAGAAACCCTGTCTCAAAAAAAAAAAAAAAAAAGTAAGATGTTTCTATAATATTATAGTATTTTTAAAGCTCAAACATGTTATGGTTTTTTCAAAAAAAAAATGGAAGGAGTTTATGCTTTATGATGGCCTTGACTGTCCTATCACAGAGTCTGTATGTTGTTTGAATTTCCATGTTTGGTAGCTATGCAGGATCTAAGGGGATCCATCGGGAATGATGAACCCTTCTCTGGCTGGCTTTGGACTCCACTTCCTGATAACATTAGGAAGAGAAACATGAGCTTGGCCCCGCTTCAGGATTGAAAATACCATATGAAAATATAGAGGTATGAGGGAGGGCTTTGGGGGTGTGGCATTAAAAGAGAGATATGTCTTCCAGGTCAAAAGAATAAAATCTGAGTTCTACCTAAGGACCTGGTTAGAGCCATGCATTGTATGCTATTGCCCATGTTAATACAGTTGGGTTTGTCAATCACCTGGCCAGGAACCTATTCAAAAGGCTGCCCACTAAGAGAAAGGACTAACAGTCTTTTTAATGAGATAGTTAATTTACCCAGGCACCCATTAGCCCTCCCACAGTACACAGTTCTGAGCTGCAGTGGCAGGCACCATCAAAGGAGCTTTTTGTGGGGCTGAAGCGTGGCTGACAGGAGCACACAGCAGGCTCAGGACAACTGATACTCTGATGCTGATGAATTGGCTCAAGGGGCAGTTGATTTAAATACCTTCACCTTCCTTGGGACTAAACCATGCAAATACGGGCTCTTGTTTTTCTTTGTGGCGGCAGCTGTCCTGTACCTCAGGGGTTCCAAAGCTCTGGGCAGTGCTACTCCTGAGCCAACCATCCTCATCTAAATAGCAATTTCAAATACATTCTAAATTGTGATGTATCTTAGTGATACAGCATTTACTTAGTATATCGCAGCGCGTGCGCGTGCGCGCGCTGGAACACACACGCACACACGCACACACACACACACACAGAGAGAGAGAGAGAGAGAGAGAGAGAGAGAGAGAGAGAGAGAGAGAGAGAGAGAGCAATCTTCATGCTGTTCACACACACCCACTCCCAAAAAATCAGCAGCTATGATATTCTGCCTCAACTCTCCAAGTTGCTCTTCAACAACTGCGGAATAAATCCTGGCTGTCCAAATGTTTTACTGCTTGGCGGGAAAGCAAAAAAATGTAACAGATGAGAATTTATGAAAACACAGAGCAACTAAAAACACATAGGAGGAAGGGGGCGTCATTTAAAGAAGACAAAATGTCATAGAAAAGGCCTGAGGCCAGTGCAAAGAAAGTCTGGTAACAGCAACAGGGAGCTTAGAGAGGAAGACTCACCCTGGAGCAGCAAGAGCTGAAAGATACCCGTGTGGCAGCAGAGATCTCTGACTGGCAGTGGTCACAGCAGGAGGCTGAGAGAGGCAGACCACAGTCACCTGTGATGGAAAACAAAACAGATATCCTTTATTTCCTGAATCTAAACTCAGAGTAAATTTCCCTCGCGGAGGGATTTCCCTGTCCCTCCCACCCTTTCTCATATAAAACAGTCAGTTGTGGCAAGGCTTCTTTCTGCATCTCAGGGGAAAAAAATAAGAAAAGTGTCTCTATTTAAGGTAGACAGTTTCCCCAGGTGCGATCAAAATTCATGTCCAGAACCTGTTGCTGTTGCTGGTAGTGGACGTGGAAGACCGAGGCGAGGGCTTCTCACCCTGTTGCGCAGAATCTGCTCTGGTGTGGACCCTCTGCGCAGAGCAACTGCAGTGAAGGGGGCGGGAGTGTGAAGAAACAGCTGGCCACTCCCCTGCAGTTGTCTGATGGGAACTAGAAGCTAACCATGGAGGAAACTTGGAAAGGGGAGGATAGCATGTAAACCAAAAAGAGGGTAATTTCAACTTTCAATTGCTTGCCCTTGATTTTCAGTACCTCGAGATTTACCAAAACGGTCCGTTTTCCTGAGTTTTATTCTTTATTTATTTATTTTTTCAGGACTTAAGAGCTCCAAACAGTTTCCGTGGTCAGAGGCTTAAAACTGCACTTCTACAGCACAATTTTACATAAAACCGATAACTTAATTGACTTAAAGGAAAGGAACTTTGGAGTTGAAAGAAGAAGGAGGGGAAAGAGTTAAGAAAGTAGAGAAAGACAGTCTGTTTAAGACAGACAGACAGAGACAGACCGAGGAGAGGAAGAGGGGCTTGTCTGACTCTATTAGATGATTAAATGATTTTTTGCAGCCCGATAAACTTCTAGTGGCGCAGAAATCACCCACAAGTACCCACTCTCCACACTTGGAGCTTTCAGTTTAAGCAAGCCCTAAGGGGGGTGGGGAAGGAAAGGTGATGTTCAAGTCCGAGATGGGCATGGGGTGTGTTTTCAGAGCTTGGAGTGGGATTTGCTTTCAGCATCTGCAGCGCTGGCTCTTACCTTCCGCAGAAATCCTGGTGCTGTGAGTCAAGAAAAAGGAAAACAGCTGCAGATTAATTTTCCTGGAAAACACGCCCACCTCTCTGGCTCTGTTGTAGCATAGCAACTCTATGACTGAAGCATCTGCAGGGAAGAGAATCCCTGCTGAATTTCAAAGATTGCTATTTACCTCTCCCTGCGCTCTGCGAAGTAAGGATCACAGACCAGGAAAAGACAAAAGCAGGCAAACCCTTCTTCAAGAGAAAATTTAAAATTATAACAACAGAAAGACCGGGTATGAAAACGCAACGCTTCTGTACCTGATTTGATTATCAACAGGTTTACATCCGCGCTTCCAGTTTCAAGGTCGAGGTTGAGGCTTCGTGGCTTCCATCTCCAAGTTATGTTTGGTCCAGGGCACACATTCTGTAGAAATCACTTCTGGTGTTGCTCACTGCCTGCCGGAATATCTAACAGCAAAAGCCAAAAACTGGGAGAGTGAACAGATTTCTCCCTCCATTGTGCTGGAATAAAAACCTAGGACTTGTCTTCCACAGAGGAGACATGACACACTTGTTGTAAGAAGCAGAATTAAGGAATATTTGTGGTACAATACATACAAATAAATAGAACTTTGCAGTTAACCATAAATCCAAATTTTATTTTAAAACAGTGCATAATTTCTTTTTTCCATAATAATTTTTTAATGAGTCCAATACCAAGCCATTAAAGGAAAACATCATTTTATATGCATACATATTATGCATACATTTATGTGTATATTAAGGCACTGTTGTACAGATTTGTATTTTGTCAATAAGAGGAGACTGAAAGAAAGGTCATCCAGAGACTGTCCCATCGAGGGATTCATCCCAGATACAGTCACCACTCTGACACTATTGTGGATGCTAAGAAAGGCTTGCTGAAAGGAGCCTGATATAGCTGTCTCCAGAGAGGCCCTGCCATAGCTTTACAAATACAGAATCAGATGCTTGCAGCCAACCATTGCGGGGGTTCCCCATGGAGGAGTTAGAGAAGGAACTGAAGGAGCTGAAAGGGGTTTGCAACCCCATAGAAAGAACAACACTTTCAACCAACCAGCCCTTCCAGAGCTCTCAGGGACTAAACCACCAAACAAGGAGCACACAGGGAGGGACCCATGACTCCAGCCCTATATGTAGCAAAGGATGACCTTGTCGGACATCAATGGGAGGAGAGGTCCTTGATCCTATGAAGGTTTGATAGATGCCCCAGTGTAGGGGAATCAAGGGCTGCGAGGTGGGAATGGGTGGGTGGGTGGAGGAACACCCTCATAGAAGCAGGGGGAGGATGAGAGGAGTTTTCCAGAAGAGGGGTAAACTGGGTAAGGGGATAACAGTTGAAATGTAAATAAATTAAAAGCAAAGAAGAAAAGAAAAGAAAAAAGAAAAGAAAAGAAAAGGAGGAGACAAGATTATTATTACCCAATAGTGCTAGCTAATTTTTATAAAAACTTGACATATGCTAGGGTCATTTGGCAAGAAGAAATCTTGA
This sequence comes from Apodemus sylvaticus, assembly GCF_947179515.1. Classification (NCBI taxonomy): domain Eukaryota; kingdom Metazoa; phylum Chordata; class Mammalia; order Rodentia; family Muridae; genus Apodemus; species Apodemus sylvaticus. Next base: position 89,727,109 of record NC_067478.1, on the reverse strand, counting down.
TTGAGAATATGATCTCATAAAATTGGCTTATAAACAAGCCATTGTGACCTTTCTCTTCCTGTTTTTCTTTTCATTAGGTTTATTTGTTTTGAAAAGAAAGCAGTTTTCCCTTATTGTATTAGACATTTGCACTCATGTTTACCATTTTTACACTTTCTTTACATATGTTCCCATTTTCATTTTTATCTTTGTCATTGAAACTGTTTTCCTCACTGTCATTTTGTTTGTTTGTTTTGCCATGGTTTTTCTCATTCTCTCTTTCCCCATCTCTCCTAGTTCAAAAGTCCCAAATTGTGTTCCTCCAGCTGCAGGCGCCACCTGAGCAGTCACCACACTGTCCCTCTGTTAAAACCTTAATAGCAGAAAGCCTTGCCCTTCCCTCACCCACCCCACCCCCCAATATCTCAGAGTGGCCTTGGGATGCTTCTTCTCCAGAAACTTCTTACCCAGCTTGTATCATGTCCTTGGCCAAATGGCTTTTCTCTTCATCACTTCAGAAAGATACCAGCCTTTAATATTGTATCTTTTCCATTTTTTTGTATATTCTTCTTTAACTTTAGTCATACATTTGTAAAACTAATGCTTAGACTCTATTCACGACTGTCTAAATAATGTCTTTAACCCAACATTTAGTTTTCACACTAGTAATTTCCTTCCTTCTTCCCTTCCTTTCCAGCATTCTTTCTCCTTTCTTCCTTCCTTCCTTCCTTTGTTTCTTCTTTGTTTCTCTCTCTTTCTCTCTATCTCACTCTCTCTCTCTTTCCAACAAAAAAAATGACAGAATAAGATAGAAAATAGAGAACAACTAACACACTGAAGCTGCACAAATCAAATTGTCAAATCAACAAAAAGAAAAGACCCCCAAGAGCAGGCATAGACATCAGAGAGCCATTGGGCCACCTTCAGTCAGAAGTTCCATAAAATACTAAGATGAACATTATAATATATACCCAGAGGACCCTGTCCCCTCTGGCTTTTATATCATTTCTGCCTCCTGTTCTGAGGGATTCCTTGAGCTCTGAAGAAATTAATTGTGTTGACTGGTGTTTATTTACATGTTTTTCTCATAATTTTTTCTGAATTTAAACAAATTTTCAAGGATCACTGCTTTGTTTGTTACATCCGTGTATAAAAGTACACTAAATACCCAACAAGTAGAGATGTGGGTATTCCCAGCCAACCATTGGACTGAGCACAATGGAGGAGCTAGAGAAAGGACTCAAGGAGCTGAAGGAGCTGTCAGCCTCATAGAAGGATCAACATTATGAACCAACCTGTACCCCTAGACCTTCCAGGGACTAAACTACCAACCAGAGTACACATGGAGTACAAAGATTATCCGTGCTCCAGCTGCATATGTAGCAGAGGATGGCCTTGTTGGACATCAAAGGGAGGAGAGTCCCTTAAACTTGAGAAAGCTCTATGCTCCAGTATAAGGGAATATCAGGACAGGAAGCAGGAATGGGTGGGTTGGTGAGCACGGGGAATGGGGGGGATTTAAGGAGCAGAAACCAGAAAGGGGATAACATTTGAAATGTAAATAAAGAAAATATCTAATAAAAAATGAAAGTACACTAAAACTGAAGTAAGCTTTTCTACAGCATCAGACTATCTACCCTAGTCTTCCAGCTTCTCAGATCCCATGTCTAGCAGAGAAGATCTGCATAGATCAGATAAAATGTTGACAGGGCAGAAAGATAACCCAGTAGGCAAAGGTGCTTCTTGCGAAGACTACCCATCTCAATTTAATCCCCAAATCCAAATGATGGAAAGTGAGACCCCCCCTTCCTGAAAGTTGTCTCCTCACCTCAATATGCAGCCCTTGACATACAAAATAAAATACCGTGATAATAAGTAAGTGACAAAGAAAATATTTGGAAATGAAGTGGCAAAAAAAAAAAAAAAAAAAAAAAAAAACCCAAAATACCATCATGGACATTAACTTCCAGGAACCATCTGAAAAATGGGCCCTTTGCAAGTTCCTCTGGAACTTTGTGTACTTACTAGGCTCAGGCCACAAGGCCATTACTTGCTATGGGTTCCTGAGGCAGTGGGAAGAACCCACAAATGCCAGGCACATAAATCACTAATAGCAAATTCTTTCCTCCTACGCTTCACTTTTTTGTAAATAAAAGAAGTGCAGTCTAGATTAAATGCCAAATGTATAATAATATGTAAGTTAACAATAAAGTGGCTATCACACTATTAAATATTACCCTTTTTACAAAATCATATGTATTAAATGCTTACATGACTGGCAATATGATAGATTTCTTTTCATCAGTACAAATAGAAAACACAATGTTCTATGACTTCTTTTTCTATTCCATCATTAGGTAATAGGAATTTTTCAGCTCCATAATAATTTTTTGTATCTACTCACACAAGTCTATATGGTGTTGGTGGTGGTTGATAGAATTATTTTTGCTGACAATGACTTTATAGTAAAAGATGAGAAATGAAGACTACTTCAGATTCTATATCTCAATCCAACAGTCTGTCATTCTACTATATACCATTACTTAGTATTTGAAAATAATTCATTTTCACTCTGTTTTATTACTAGAAGAATTTTCAGCTTGAAGTAAGTATATAAATAATAGCATTTTCTGCCCCTACTAAACCTGTATAACCCTGTGAATGATTTTTGATTAGTTGGACACAAGAAGTAGCAAGAGAAAAGGATCAGGCAGAAACTGGAAGCAAGAACAATTGGGCAAACAAAATCCCTAAGGTGCCTGGAAACACTAGGAGTCAATGAAAGACTTGCCCCAGTTATAAAAATAAGCAAATAAATAAGTAAAACAGAGCAAAACATTGGAATAAAAACCAACCCCAAAAACAAGGTCTGAAGGGATTCACATTCTTGGTCCCACTTGATTACTGTGAAACTCTTCTCTGCTTTTAATTGTTCCCTACACTCAGAAGGCTTAGGCTCCCTGAGTCTTTGGATAGATTGAAGATAAAACCCCAGTGGGATCAAGAAGTCATTTGAAGTCCCATAAAAGTAGGATGATTTAGCTTCCATTAACAAAGGAAACCACCCCAGGTCCCAGCAGACATTCAGCAACATCTCTGTGTGTGATTCTGAATGAAAAGGAAGACCAAGTAGAACCTGAAGCTGTAGAGTAGATGTTCAATTGTATGGGAGTGGAGAAGGTTATGGTGAAGAGCACATACCTACAAAGAAGAAACTGGTAACAGAAGGAGAGAAATCTGTCCTTCATATTTGAGTCATTAATGATCCACTATTCATGTAAGTGCTCAAGAAGAAGCAAGCTTCTCTTCCTGCTTCTTTCAGTTTTGTTTTGTCCTCACTCCAGGAATGTAGAGAGATAGATATAGTGTGGGAAATGACTGTGGAGGCTTCCTTCTCCTTAATAAGAATGGCCAGCTCCTTTCTCCATTTTCTGTCTCACATACAACATGTGGGCGTGAAGCCCCTTTTTATTTGCTACCAATTAATTGAATATCTGTTCTGTTCAGAGAATTATACCATGACTTATGCATAAAAGGTTAGTTGGATGTATTCTTTACATAGAGAAAAACAACAATTATGAGACAAAGGTGTATATATCCTGACTCCCTGAAGACTGGGAACAGTTCTTGTAGTATGGCTCAATTTCTCTCATCTGTTCCTACAGGGTAACTTTCTAAAAGTTGCATTCTAGTCCTGCTTGGTCCTGCCCAAACCCTGCTTCTCTGAATGATCCTATGTGAACTTAAGTTAGCAAATACTATTTCCATGCAGGTATCTTCTTAAAATCTCTAACACAAAGCCACCTATAATAAGTGCAATCACAATAAATGATTGGATAAAATCATACTATATATCAACACTTTCCGAATCTATTACTGTTAACACTGTTTACAGTGACTTTGTGAAGCAATGGTTATCACTTAGCCAAAACCAAGCACAGGGCAATCCTCATTCTATACCAAGCACAATTATGAAAGCATTCAATGTATTCACTAAGCACTTGTGATGTCAGTTGCTGAATCATAAGTGTCTGGGACACAAATGAAGACTAAGAAGCAAAGAAGAATAGTCTTCTGGTCCTGCCAAGAATTTTACTGATTTTACTTTATTTTTCATCCATTTAAAAATGTCCACTCTATCATGTAATCTATCTACTTTGGATGATAAGATATGATGAGCTAGTTAAGTTTGAAGCTACTCCTGGGAGAAACGTTTTGTTTCTTAAACAACAAGAAACTGAGTTCCAGAGATATAAATTACCAGAGTTTCGTCCTATCAACAGAAATCAAACCTTGAAAGTGAGTATTTAGATCTAAAGGCGAAGTTCTATGGGTGTGGCACTGCTGTCTTTTTCCTCAATACATTTGAATTTGACTTCAATATTCTATAAAAGCTCCATTACTTCCCTTATGGAAGAAAGCATATACTACCAACTGGCTGTATTCTTGAGTCCATGAATTTATGATGTCTACAAGAATGGCTAATGATGAGTAAAAAATGATAGCACACCTTAATCTCTAGGATTTCAAAAAATAACATTTGAGATTATAAGAGAAATTTGTTTTTTTCTTTAAAAAATTTATTATATTTAATTTATTTATTCTGTGTGTAAATGTTTATGGGTGGTGGTACGTGCCTGCCACAGCCCTCTTTTGGAAGTCACACCACAATTTGAATAAGCTAGTTAATTCTGTCTATCATATGGGACCTGAAAATTTAATCTAGGTCCTCAGGCCTGGTGTCAATATTCTTGAGCCACTGAGTCAGCTCATTGGCCCCAAGTTATCTTTAAATGTTGAAAAATAATCTCATCCTGCAACATCTCATAGGCTTCCCTTGTTGGGAATCCTACCGCTTCTGGGATTCAGATTTGTGCTGCTATAGGTAAGAGCACTATGAGTCACAAGTTACATTGTACATCACCGGTTAGATGTACTGCCCAGTTCATACTGCACTGTTTTGAATGGTTTGAAAGAGACTTTACATATGGATGCTAAATAATTCAGTCAACCCTTAAACCATGGTTTTCAATCTTTTCCATCCTATATGTTAGTTTTTACCTTAAAAAAATTAAGTAGTCTTGTTGAGCATTCAAGGGCATGTTTTAAATTCTCTTCCATATTCTGAGTTATTTGACGTTAATGATGTTCACATGAATGTCCCCACACGTTATAAGAATGTCTTTTGTTACTGCAGATAGAACTTAAATTCTTCAGATGGGAGGCAAGAACTTTACCCTGAGCTATAGCCTAGCTACAGAAAAACATTTCTTTTATTGAAGAAGTAAATAGCATTTGCTAAAAATCTACACATCATTAGAAACTCTGTTACAAGTCTCATTATTGCATGACCTTGTTTGGTCTAATACATAAGGGATGGGGAGCACACTATAATATTATCTTTTTTCAGATATTAGAAACTGAACACATTAAAAACTCACAAAGCTACTCAACAAGAACCAACCTAGACAAAAATCTTAAAAATATTATTTTTATCTTATCTTCCTTCTTTTATGGCCTCCTCTCCCAGAAGATAGCAATAGAAGTCTATCATTCTCAAAGTTATTTCATGAACATTGTCCAATTTAAACTTCATAGTGCTTCTAGGATGGGGATATATTCTAAATTAATCAACAATAATCATTTAGTGGGTGGTTGATGTACTGAAGACAATTACAGGAACAACCCACAGTTTCAAGTTTAATTCCTCATCCATTTGACCTTGATTTCTGACTGCAACACATTACCTTTATTTATTCTTTATTTCCTCACAGTTTGAAGGTCATATATCACACCCCACAGTTTTCTAGACCACTTGTCTAAATGTGTTTGCCAGGAATGTGTTTAAATGCTAAATACTTTTATGACAGCTATTTGTTGTGCATTGGTCCTCAGGTTCAGAAGCCTTCCAGGAGGCTATGTAGAGACATGCATAGCATGAGAGCCACCCAGTGGCCATGACCTCTTCTACAGTTAGGAACAGCTACAAACTGGCCTCTTTGGAAATAGAGGAGAGTAGAAAATGAAAAAGAAAACTAATTTCCTTCCAGCTAAAAACACAATGAGCTAAAACTGAAAGAACTTGATAGAATAAGCTCTCTATGAACATTATCAAATGGCAGTAGGGAAGTAAAACAATTGAAATGAATTATGTCACATTAGTCACTCTGTGAAAAGGAAACATGGTATCAACCCAGTAACTATACACACCACTATATGTAATTCTCAAATAATGTATCTAAAGATATACACATGATCATATATAATTTTGTATTAATTCAAGTATTTTATACTACAAATTCAGTTTCTGTTACAAAAATCTAATAACCAAACCTTTTTTAATTTTCCCTTTGAAAGAACTCCATTTTCTTTCCTTCATTCTTTACTCCAAATTATTTTATGTGATTTTCCCCAAGAATTTGATGAGATGCTATCAGCAATTATGAATTTGTTATTGAAAATAAATAATATATCTATGTAATTTCTCTCCAGGAACATGGACTCAATTACTTAAAAATTTCTTGTGTATACATAGAAGGAATTGTTTTATGTACTAATACTTAAACTACCAATTGATCTATATTAAGTATTAATTATAAAAAAGAAAAGATCAGAAATATTGAACAGAAACCAATGTTAGTAATCGGGACAGGTAAAATTGGAGAGTTTTCATATACTTTGTAAGTCTATACTACAAATCATAGAAGTAAAGTTGTAGATGGAAAATCATCATGTGTGCTTGCATGATTCACAAGGACCTTTAAATGACACTACTGAGGCAGACAACCAACCACAAAACCCCAGAAAAGGTGTATGACTGTCAGGAGCTTGCTTCTATTCTTCCATAGATAGCACATAGACAGCATATAGATAGCATAGCACATAGATAGCACATAGGGAGCAGAGAGCAAGAGTGTGTTGTCAGCAGCAGGATGAGGGAAAACTCATCAGTTCTATTGTTGCATTGTGCTAAGAAAGCTATGACCCACAAGTTCACATATGATAAACCTGTGGCCTGTTCACTGAGCTCCTTGAATATCTCTGCAAATGATTGAAAAATAATCAGAAACTTGTGCTTCCAGGTCATTTTGTTAAACATCACTCAGATATGCAGTTGGTTAAAGATACATTACATGTCTTTCTGTTTGAAACTTGTGTCTTGTTTTCTGAGGCAGTCCTAACTTGGCTGGGACAAATTTTATTTAGCTTTGTGACGATAAACAGGAAGGATTATCATACTAATACTTCACTAATCCCGAAGTATTTCTAGCAAAATACTTAAAATTTAATTTTAACATCATCTGTGGTGATTAGACACTTCTAATAAAACTAACATTTAAATTTGATTCTGTTCTAAAACAATTTGTTAAATTTCATGTATGCGTGTTTGTGTCTCTGTATCTGTGTGTGTGTGTGTGTGTGTGTGTAGTTTCCCTTTTGACGTATGCGGAGATGTAACCATAGGGATACAGAGCTTGACATTTTCCTGTATAGTGAACTAATGTGATGGTTCACTTTCCAGTAAATCTCCTAGAAAAGCCTATTTGATGCTTTTTTCTTTAGTTAACCTTTGATTCACTGAGGCCACTTACTGCCTCCAGACTCAATAGGGAATCCTTACCAAAGAGAACACCCCAACCAGGTGTGTTCCATCGAAACACACTCCTGCAGAATATCAATTAATCAAGCTTTTTTTTTCCTTCATGATGTATCTAATATTGGGTACTGATGGGTATTGTTTCATAACTATGAACAGGCCAAGAGACTGACTTTAGATTTTAGCACAAATGATGATTAGCATTCTAGTGTTAAATTTATTACAATTACTCTGCTTCATTGTTTTCATGTTTAGTTGAAAGTTATTTCCACCAAGACCATCATTGAAGATAATGAGGAATTACACCCTACTCAATGAATTCATTCTACTGGGAATACCCCAGACCCAAGGACTGGAGACTTTACTCTTTGTGGTATTCTTATTTATATACTTCTTCACTTTGCTTGGAAACTCACTCATCTTTACAGCAATCATTTCTTCATCTACCCTTCATACTCCTATGTATTTCTTCTTGGGACTTCTATCTAGTTTTGACATGTTGTTCCCATCAGTAACCTGTCCCAAAATGCTACTTTATCTTTCTGGTAGGAGCCCAGCCATCTCTTACAAAGGCTGTGCTGCCCAGCTTTTCTTCTATCACCTTCTGGGTTCTACTGAAGGATGCCTCTACTCTGTGATGGCCTATGATCGTTATGTTGCCATCTGTCACCCGCTTAGATACATGCTCATCATGAAACCCCAAGTGTGTGTGAACTTGGTAATAATAGCTTGGTTAGTGGGCTGTCTTCATGCCACCATCTTGACCTCTTTAACCTTTCGTTTAGTCTACTGTGCATCCAATCAAGTGGACTATTTCTTCTGTGACCTTCCTGCAGTTTTACCTCTGGCTTGTACTGACAATACGTTGGCCCAGAAGGTGGGTTCCATCAATGTTGGATTTCTGGCTCTGATGCTTCTCTTCAGTGTTTGTGTCTCTTATGTACACATTGGGGTTGCCATTCTGAGAATCCGTTCAGCAGAGGGCAGGCAGAAAGCATTCTCCACCTGCAGTGCCCACCTCACAGCCATTCTCTGTGCCTATGGACCTGTAATCATCATCTACCTGCAGCGCACACCAAACCCTCTGCTTGGGGCTGTGGTGCAGATATTAAACAATATTGTCTCACCCATGCTGAACTCTTTAATATATTCATTGAGGAACAAGGAAGTGAAGAGATCCTTGAGAAGAGTTTTCCAGAATATAATGTTTAGTGGTCAGAAATGAATTGTATATTTAGTAATGGTATACAAAACTTTGTCTCTTGCCTTCTTCCTTCAGCAGATGGGAACAATTACAGAGACCCTCCGCCAAACATTAAACAGAGAATGAGAGACTTGGAACACTCAAACCTAAACAATATATCTCCATCAAATTCCTCCCCTTAGGACTCAGGAAACCAAGAGGAAGAAGAGGCAGAAAGAGGTTTAGATCCAGAAGGCATGAGTGACACCACAGAAACAAAGGCCTCTAAATCAACATGAGCAAAAGTCATGTGAACTCAGAGACTTAGGAACCAAGCAAGTGACCTGCATGGGTCTACAACAGGTGCTCTGGACATTGTGGCATCTGGTGTGGTGTTTTTATGGGTCTCCTGAATGTAAGAACTAGTGGGCCTCTATTTTTTTGTGTTGTCTGTTGGGCTCTTTTCCTTGTGTTTGTATGTTTTGTTCCAAAGTGTAACTTGGTGTTTTGTATTAAATTTTATTTTATTTTAGTATTTAAAAATGACCTAACATCTTTTGCTACAGTAAGATGTTATATGGTCAAACAACCTGCCCCAAATTACATTAAATTCCCTGTCAATTTAAATTAAATTTGTCTTTTTGATTGCTTTGTTGTTATGAAGAAATAGGAGTAGTTGTAATTTTCCACTCCTGAATCTGAACCCTTTAAAGATAACAATCATCAAAATATGTAGAGATATTAAAGGACAGAAAAACCTCAAAAACACCTATCTTTAATAAGATTTGTCTCTTAGTATAAACCTTTAATTCCAATTTTTGAGGAAATAAATAAATAAGCAGAAAATGAAATATCTGAAGACATGTGGTACATCTATAATACTTTCTATGTTCTTCTGCCTCTACAAACCTGAACTCTCCTAAGTAAATCCATAGCCAAGTGCAGAGGTAACTAGGCCTCAATTCTGGTTAAGGAATGCAAGGGCTTAGGAAGCACCAACAGAGAGATTTCTGACATCTACAATCCTCAGTGCAGACATATCTCCAAATGAAGATTGGAGACAATTGTGACTCTATTCGTCCCTTCTGTGTCAAATCAATCTCATTCCATACTTCTGCTCTCCATGGAGGGGTTGCTCTGTTTATCTGCTCACAGGCATGCCAGTTCCCTGTTTCTTGAAGAAGAACATGGGCTGTTTATAAGACAATGCCATTGTCTGGTCACTGTGATGCTCTCTCACAACTCTCATCTCCATACATGTACACATCACTCCTCTGAAGTAAACTTTATTTTCTCTATGAAAGAGTTCTCAGTATTAGAAACCTCAAATAACAGATAGAAAATTGTGCATGAATGGACATTATGAACCTGAAACACACATTTCAGTTGACTAAGAGACTGCTGTTCCCAATTGCTCACCCCTCCAGGAACTGACCTTCATGATCACTGTGTTGTCTTATCATACTCCATCATTTTTCCAGAGAGCTTTTGAGATTACAAACTTTTTCAGGAACTGACTTATAATAAGTACTTTGAACAGGTCCTGGATAAACACTGACATCACCGAAGACTCAATTTTCATATATATATTTCCCTCTAGCTAGTGCAGTTAGAATCTGACCTCCTACAACAATCTATTGATTGTTAAACCTCCACTGGGCCAAATCCAGTGCCTCCCTTCTTTGTATTTTGCTAGCAACTTGATGCTGACACAAACCATATTTTTTTGCTTGTCTGTATGTCTGTCTGTCTAACTGTTTTCAGAGCATGGCTCTTTAGGATTTCTTCCTAGTTTTAGCATTTTTAAAAAATTAGTTCCTCTGTAGGACCATTAAAGGCAGCCTGGTTTGTGTTTTGAGCTAGGTTTAAACCCTGGAGATGCAGCATATAATTCTGCAAGGAACGGTAGGTGTTTGCCACACTCCTAGACACCAGGCTCCTGACACGAAGCCTCAATTCTCCATAATTCTGTGGCTATCAGTCGCGTAGGGAAATGCCCCAATCTCCTCCAGAAGTAGAGGATGTGATCACAGATCACCATTTTAATGAGGTACTTAATGGCCTGAAGGGCTTAGTCAATTAAGCTCTCCTTCCCTTACATTCCTCCCTGAAAAAGGTATTTAAGCTCAGGCCCACCCTGAGAAAGTAGAGTAAGGTTGCACTCATCATAATTCTCTGCCATGGCAGTATATACTTTAAAACATGCACTACCTCTTCTAATCGGGATTCACCATGCTGGAACAATGGAGCAGGTCTTCCTCTAAACAGCTGCATCTAGTCTCCATCAGGAGACCTCTGCATTGCCAGACACTGTCTACACCAAGCCAAGCCTACTGCCAATCAAGCCAAGGACAATCTTGTCTCTGCAGGAACCAGTCAGAGCTCTCCTCCTGCCCTTTCCCCTTGAGACCCAGGCTAGAGCCAACCCATGGGTCACCACTTTTCTCAGCTCTTCTGCATCATCCAGTGGCATCTGTGATGTCCAAGAGCCTGAGAACATGTTGTCCTCAACCTCCATGCGGCCTGGGGACCTACGAGCCCAACTCCGGCAAGCTGAGACCTCAGATTGCACCTCCACACTCCGAGAGCAGGGTCCTGTGGCTTCTCACAGCCCAATGCCTACCCTGCAGCAGGGTGGGGTGCACACAGTCAAGACTTCCGGAGTCATTCCTTGCCCAGTGGCCCAAGCCATGTGCTGGATACAGGCTACCACTTTTAATACACAATTGTCCAAGATGATGTTATCTCACCTCTTACAAACTTGGCCTATAGAATAAAGATATTTGAGGAAGGATAGCCTTTGGGATCACCATGAAGATCTCCAATCTACAGTGCTAGCTTTTGGGGGTTTTCACTTGGCCACTAGAGATGCGATCAATATCTCATTGCTGGCCATTTCCCAGGGAAGCAGCTGTTCTGGTAGCCAATACCTTCTTTTGAACATAACCAGATATCACTAATTCACTCAATTTTCCTTTTACAGCTGGGTGAATCCATCATTGTACTTCCATGTTGTGTTAAAAAATTTCAGATGACAATCTCTTTAGTCTCCAAATAAACCTATGACTGTTCCTATGTCTATGACTATGACCATAACAATGTCTATGACTATGATGATGACTATGACTGACTATGACTATGACTATGACTATGACTATGACTATGACTATGACTATGACTATGACTATGATTTCGCCCGTCAAAAATGTTAGGAAAGAACTCCTAATGTTTCAAGATAGCATAGAGGGCAGCATTCTCAAGCTGTGGGGGCATGCACTAGGACACTGGAAGGAAAAGAATTAGTTTTGAAAAATTCTAATATTTGAATTTATTTATTTCATTATGTCTAAGAACTTCATCCTACTAAAGGTCACCATTAAATGTCTTTTCTCTGAGCATTAAAAAATGACACTACTCTACATTTGAATTAGACAGATAGTTGAGCTAGTTCTCCCACCAAGCCTTTTTGTCTTACTTTACATCTAACATAACTGGAAAGGAAACTCATTTCTTTTTTTAAGATTCAGAGGTGCAATGAAGAAGTGGAACACTTATTGCTGTTACAAACAAATTTTCCAGCTATTATTTTCATATTGATTTTTTTAATATTCTACATCACCCCATGCTGAAGGCAATAAAGAGCCAGCTTTGATGCATTTCCTGGCTGAGCTCCAGGAAATGAATGAAAATGACTTGCCAAGAATCAAGTCTTCAGGGATTGGTCCCAAGTGTATCTGACTTCTCCAGGATCTTCTGATTAAAATTGAATACCAGATTATGCTTCTGGAACTAGATCTGTCCCTTTCTGTGCTTCTTGCATATGGTGGTTATACACTTAGTCATAACTATGTCATCCAGGTACTGGTCGTAGATTTCCATCTTCATCTACCAAGCTCCCAGGTTATAGACACAGTCCCAAGATGACATTGCAGCTCCCATTCATACATTTCACACTCTTTCTTAGCACTATGCCTTCTAAACCATATCCCTTGTTGGCCAAGCATTTCGTCCATCTTACCCTTTAGGGAAAAACCTTCCCATTCCTTGTGGAATTATCGTAATTGTAATTTGTTAGCATGTTCAGCTGTTTCTTTCACCAAGCCTTGTTTTCATACTTCTAACAAAACTGAAAATGAAATCACGGCCTTATTTAAAAAAAAAAATTCATACAGAGAAGCAAGAAAGCAGGTGTGCTTATTGTTATTACAAACAATTTTCCTCTTGAATTTTGAATTGTACATTTATAATGGCTTCCCTACCTATCAATTTAATAAATGAATTTCCTGGACATATACTCAAAAGATGCTCCAACATATAACAAGGACACTTGTTCTACTATGTTCATAGATGCCTTATTTATAATAGCCAAAAGCTGGAAAGAACCCAGATGTCTCTCAACAGAGAAATGGATACAAAAAATGTGGTACATATACGCAATGGAATACTATGCAGAAATTAAAAACAATGGCTTCATGAAATTGAAAGGCAAATGGAAGGAACTTAAAATTGTCATCCTAAATGAGGTAATTCAGTCACAAAAAAAACCACACATGGTATGCACTCACTGATAAGTGTACATTAGCCAAAAGGTAGCTCAGAATAGCCATGATTCAACTCATAGACCATATGATGAAACCCAAGAAGAAAGAAGACCACACCAAAGTGTAGATGCTACAGTCCTACTCAGAAGGGGGAAGAAAATAATCTCTGGAAGTAGAGGGAGAGGGGGATCTGATAGGGAGAGAGAAGCGAGAGGGAAAAGAGTGGTCAGTTCAGATATGGTAGGAGAAGGGGGAGAAATACAGAGGGTCAGGAATTTGAAAGGAGGTATGTAGCAGTGGAAGGGGGACTGGGCATAGCCACTAGGAAGTTCCAGATGCCAGGGATCCAAGAGGTTGCCAGGACCCAACAGGGAGGTCATTAGTTAAAATACCCAACATTGAGTAGAAAGAACCTGTAGAGACCTAGTTAAGGGATGGTACCACCCACCCATCTCAAAAATATTAACCCAGAATTCCTCCTGTCAAAAGGAATTTAGGGACATAATGGAGCAGAGACCGAAGGAAAGGCCATCCAGAGACTGCCCCATCTAGGGATCCATCCCATCTACAGACACTAAACCCAGACACTATGATGCCAAAAAGTGTTTGCTGACAGGAGCATGGTAGAGCTGTGCCCTGAAAGACTCTGCCAGAGCCTGACCAATACAGATGAGGATGAACACAGCCAAACAACAGACTGAAAGAGGGGACCCCAATGGAGGAGTTAGGGCAAGGACTGAGGGAGCTGAAGGAGTTTGCAACCCCACAAGAAGAACATCATCAACCAACCCTACCACCCAAAGCCCCCAGGGACTAAACCACCAAAGAGTACATATAAGGGGAACCCATGGATCCAGCTGGCTATGTAGCAGGGAATTGCCTTAGCAGGCATCACTGGGAGGGAGTCCCTTGGTCTTGTGGAAGCTTAATGTCACAGGGTAGAGGAATACTAGAGAACTAAGACAGGAGTGGGTGAGCAGATGGAGGAGCACCCTCCTAGAGGCAGGGGTGAGAGGGAGGGGAAAGGAGCTTTGAGGAGGGGAAACTGGAAGAAAAATAACATTTGAAATATCAAAAAATAAAATAACCAATAAAACATAAGAAAGAAATATTCAAAAATGTGCTTCCTTTATAATTATATCCAAATCCTGAAAATTTGTTATAGCAATGAAAAATGGACAAAGACATCATTTAAATTATGACTAATCTCATATTTTGACACCATGTCTCACCATGTTTCCCAGGCTGAACTTCAATATCATCTGTTACTCAGGCAAGCCTAAATTTGTGATCCTACTCTCTAAGATTCCTCAGAAACTGAAAATAGAGGCTCTGACTTTCAGCCTCTGCTATTAAATTCTTTGAGCATCAACTTCATTAGTCATTAGGGAAATGCAAATCAAAACAACCCTGAGATTTCATCTTACACCAGTCAGAATGGCTAAGATTAAAAATTCGGGAGACAACAGGTGTTGGAGAGGGTGCGGAGAAAGAGGAACACTCCTCCACTGCTGGTGGGGTTGAAAATTGGTACAACCACTATGGAAATCAGTCTGGCGGTTCCTCCGAAAACTGGGCACCTCACTTCCAGAAGATCCTGCTATACCACTCCTGGGCATATACCCAGAGGATTCCCCAAAATGTAATAAGGATACATGCTCTACTATGTTTATAGCAGCCCTATTTATAATTGCCAGATGCTGGAAAGAACCAAGATATCCCTCAACAGAAGAGTGGATGCAAAAAATGTGGTATATCTACACAATGGAGTACTATTCAGCCATTAGAAACAATGAATTCATGAAATTCTTAGGCAAATGGATGGAGCTAGAGAACATCATACTAAGTGAGGTAACCCTGACTCAAAAGGTGAATCATGGTATTCACTCACTAATAAGTGGATATTAACCTAGAAAACTGGAATACCCAAAACATAATCTACACATCAAATGAGGGACAAGAAGAAAGGAAGAGTGGCCCCTTGTTCTGGAAAGACTCAGTGAAACAGTATTCAGCAAAACCAGAACGGGGAAGTGGGCAGGGGTGGGTGGGAGGACAGGGGGAGAGAAGGGGGCTTACGGGTCTTTTGGGGAGTGGGGGGCTAGAAAAGGGGAAATCATTTGAAATGTAAATAAAAAATATATCGAATAAAAAAAATTCTTTGAGCATGTTGAGCTCCTTCCCATCATGCACAGCGCCCATGCCAATGAATCTGCTGGGAAACTGCTTTGACTTTCCCCACCAGGTCTGCTGATTGACTCTACAGATCCCAGCTAAAAAAACATTTTCTGAGACAGCACTGCCTTCAGAGAACCCTACCTCAGCACATAGGTCAGTGTGTGACAAATAGAATTTTAGAATTATCAGATTTTATAAACTTTAGTGGCAGGTTAAGTATCTAAAAGGTATACTTAAGGTTTCAAGTGAACATTTTTGAACAACTTAGTCCATAAAAGTTTTCACAAAAGATAGTCAAATACCCCCTCACACAAACACACAACACAATTAAACTAATGAGTTAATGAGAAGTTTTCTCAGTAGGACTCCATTCTCTTGGGACGAACATCCAAAGGAAGATCATGATTTAAATCCCTGGTGTTGTGGCTTATTGCAGTTCCTGGAACCACACAGGAAAGTGCTCCCAGGGACATGAAACACACAGAGATGTGTGGCATCCTACTAGGAAGTGATTCAAAGCAACAGAGATTCTCAATTCCAACTTACAGACTGAAGGAAGGTGAGCACTTCCCTTCTGCTGCAGGTAGGAAGGAAGACAGCACTCAACAGTGCCATCATCTCAGGTTTTCTGTGGCTCAGAAAGTAGCCAGATGTGTCCTTTACCTTTGTCTTAGTGCTGTATCTCTCAATCACTATAGTCATATTGTGGCGTGAGGGTGCAGAGTTTTAGACAATAGATTCTATGAACTAATCTATAATTTAAGGATTGCACTGGCTGGAAACTGAAAAACACATGAAAATATATAAGAAAATTTCAAACTATGAAAACTATTAAGGAGTATTTTTCATGTCTACCTTTTCTCTTTAACTCAAATATGATTCCAGAATTAAATTTTGTAGCCTGGGGTAGAGGCAATGGCTTGTTTGTTCCATATGGAAAGCTAAGGTCTTTCTTTAGGTAGCTTTTCATTGTTCTTTATGCCCAAGGAAATAATCTAGAAAATCAATATGTCTGCTAAATTATTGATTTCAATAATCATGAATAGAGTTAAAGGAAGGAGCATTTGATGATACATTCTTAAGTTTACAGATGAGCCTAAGGAATTGGATGTAACCTTTCTTTGTTAAAGGAAATAAAGCTCAACACCTTTAAAAATCTGCGTGATTTTATTATTTAAAGACTGACCTGTATAATTTGTTTCTTACATACAGTTGGTTAATAAAGTGCTTTTGAAGTTGTCTTTTCAACTTCTACATATCCTTAGTTTACCTCTTGTGACATGTGTGATATGTATCCTTTTAAAAACTTAACACAATATAGAGAGTTTGGGTATCTCTATATGTTTGTGTGTGTGTGTTTGTATGTTTAGCTTTGTGTTCACATGTGTACATGTGAGATGTATGTCATGTGTGTCAGAGAGAACAAAGAGATAATCACAGTAGGCACCGCACTGCTATCATGCAAGAAGTGCCTACAGAGCTGTCAGTCACTATGTTACTTTCAACTTTCCTCCATACAAGCCTCAGGGTAATCCCATGTACAATCATAAATGCCCATTTTTCCAAAGAGAAGAGAGCACACATGCATGATACAAAGTAACAAAAATTTAATGTATTCATTTAACCTTCAGTTTCAGTGAGGTTCATACTTGGAGAATAAAATTCTGAGATATATCCATTGCTGTTGTAATTTTGTTCTTAGTATTGTGAGCTCTGCTTCTCATTACCCTCAATGATATAATATGGATGCCAATGAGTCTGAAAGGATATTTTTTTCATTAATTCAATTGGTTCTAAGATACTTTCACATGTATATGTGCTGCATTCTGAATATGCTCATGCACATACCCTGGATTATCTTATCCCTATCCCATACCTGCTTCCACACTAATCACTACAAGTTCATGGCTGGTGTCTTCTTGTTCACTTTAGAATCACAATGAAACACCTGGATTGATGAAATGGGATCATTTGTATAAAGAGTGGAAGAGAAGACATTAGCCTGGGAAGCTACCTTCTGGGTGAGGTTGTGAAAGACATCACTTGCAATTGTCCTGAAAATTAACTTCTCAGGGAGATTTTTAAGGAGCATCATCTTAAATTAAAAGTCTAACTGAAGAAAAATATCCCATCACTAGGAAGACAATCTATAGGTAAATATCAATATCCTTTTCCTGTCCACCTCTGTGATTTAAACTCCTCTAATACACACACATAACCAATGTCATGAAGAATTTCTTTCCACAGACTCCCAGGAGCTGTTTCATCCATAAATATGACAAACTACACTATGGTAACAGAATTCACCTTACTTGGCATCCCTGAGACAGAGGGCTTGGAGACTGTCCTACTATTCCTGTTCTCAACATTGTATGCCTGTGCCCTGCTGGGAAACTTGCTCCTTCTTACTGCAGTCACTTCCTCCCCACGACTCCATACACCCATGTACTTTTTCTTGAGCAACCTCTCCATCTATGACATGGGCTTCTGTTCCACTACAGCTCCCAAGATGTTGTCATATCTCTCGGGACGGGGTGGAGGGATATCTTTCCAGGGATGTGTTGTACAACACTTCTTCTATCATTTTATTGGTTGCATATTGTGCTTCCTGTACACAGTGATGGCCTATGACCGCTTTGTTGCCATCTGCTTCCCTTTGAGATACACAATCATCATGAACCACAGAGTGTGCTGTATCTTGGCCACAGGGACATGGATGAGTGGCTGTGTACATGCCACTATCCTAACTTCCCTCACTTTCCAGCTGACCTACTGTGGCCCCAGCAAAGTGGGTTATTACTTCTGTGACATGCCTGCAGTGTTACTGCTAGCCTGTGAAGATTCCTCTCTGGCACAGAGGGTAGGCTTTACAAATGTTGGTCTTTTATCTCTCATTTGTTTCTTTCTCATTGTTGTGTCTTACACTCGAATTGGGATCTCCATCTCAAAAATACGCTCAACAGAAGGCAGGAAGAGAGCGTTCTCCACCTGCAGTGCCCACCTCACAGCCATCATGTGTGTCTATGGACCAGTTGTCATCATCTACCTGCAGCCCAACCCCAGCCCATTGCTTAGTGCAATTATTCAGATTTTCAACAATCTTGTGACACCCACCATCAACCCATTGATCTACAGCCTGAGGAACCAGGATGTGAAAGCAGCCCTGAGGCATGTATTTCTTAAGAGATGTCTCAGCCTGGAATTAAATGAAAGCATCTAAATAGTTGCTTAACAAAGTATAAATTACACTTTATAAGAACAGATTTACATCTGCAACTTCTTTCATAGGACCAATGACATTTCTTACTTCATGAGCATATTATAATAAAATGCACATTACATCAATTTACCACTTGATTTACTCTTTGAAATACATATTTGATTCATATTTCCCTATATTTTGTAATGAAAAATAAACGATAAAATCTCTTAGTGCTGCCGTGTTCATTTTCACTCTGTCTGGATTCTCTCCAAGCACCATGATTCCTCAAGTATTTCCTTGTCATCTGACTCTACAAAGAGTCTAAGAAAAACATTTGTTCTCTTGAATAGACTGTCTCAAAATTCTTCATTCAAAAATGGAGCTGTATAAGGATTTGAAAATATTTGAAGGAAAACCCCAGACTCATATAGCATGCAGATACAGGGCATTTATTCTGCAGAAACAACCAGCATACAGATAACAACCATTCTTCCAAATGGCCACCAAAGACAAAGGCACGCAGGCCTAATAGTGAACTAGGGTAACTCTCTAGAAAGACTAGGTAATCTCTAATGTTATTGGTAGGGGACAAAGTGATGACATTAGTATAACTTTGATTGGCTATTACATTAGTTCTTCTATTTTTAAAGAGTGTGTTAGGAAATCTAAAATTTCATCGGTGGGTGTTGGGGAGATCAAGGGGGTCAGATTCTGATTGGCTTGTGCCAGGTGGTCACTGGTCTGTATTCTTGTCCTGACCATTTAATCACAGGATAAGATAGGGCTGTCCAGCACAGAAGGCCCATCTGGTTTCTTCCCATTCTTGTGATTATCTCTATAGGCTGTTCTATGGGAGCTGGTTTTACGACCTTATTCCTGGAATTTATAATCTGTTCTTGGAGCTGGTGACTTATGGCCTAGTTCCTTGGACTGTTGGTTTTCATTTTTAAATCAGGCCTGGTACTTAAATGGAGACAAATGGATAAGGGAAGTAAGATCTGTGGTAAGTTCCAGATTTCTTCAAGAAACTCAGAAATCCAAACTCATATAAGTTATATTTAAGGGAAGCATTTCAAATCATATAACTTTGCAAGATTTCAACTTGGTTTTGTGCACAACTTCTGTGATTAGCTATGTCTGGATTTTTGTTTGTTTGTGTACATGTGTGTGTTTATGTATGTTGTAATTTTATTCCTGAAAAGCACAAATCTGGATTATCTATTACTAAAAATACACTTGGGTTTCATAAAATTTTCTCAAATCAAAAAGCCAAATAAATTGAAAATATTTATCTATTTAAGAACATGATGATTAGTTTAGGTATAAGGATCTAAATCAGGTAGCTGTAAATTTCCATGAAAAAATGTGTGTATATCTTCTTTTTTAGAGTATCCCCTATAACTCATTTACTATTTTTATCTCTATACTGCAAAACGCCAGAAAAATGAAATGGATAAATTTTATTTATATAACCAAGTTAAATTTTTAAAGAATTTATTCTTCCTATTGTACTGGTTTTAGTTTTTGCTTAGTGTTTTTTTTTTTAATATCTAGTAGTGATATGTTTTGTAATGCAGGGACTTGATTGGTGGGAGGGGGTGCCTTAGTGGGATCATACTGAGGTATCCCCCCTAAGACCAGCCATAAGACGGGTCTAGTATAAAATGAAGTTTATTTGAGGCAACAAAAGGGAGTGTCAAGGGTATAGAGGTAGCAAAAGAGAGGAGACAGATAAAGACAGAGGGAGGGAGGGAGAGAGAGAGAGAGAGAGAGAGAGAGAGAGAGAGAGAGAGAGAGAGAGAGAGAAGAGGGAGAAAGAAAGAGGCCATCCAGGAACACCTAGATGGACGGGGAAGAGGACCAAGTCGGGGAAGGTAGAGGAGATGCCAGAGAAAGAGAGGCTAGAGAGAGGAGGAGAGAGAGGAAGAGAGAAAGAGGGAGAGAGGGAGGAAGAGAGAGAGAGAGAGGGAGACAGACAGACAGACAGACAGAGACAGAGAGAAATAGAGAGACAAAGAAATAGAGAGACAGAGACAGAGAAAGGAATTGGTCAAGTCTTAGGGGAGTTGTCTGTTTCCTTGCTTTCCAGAGTCTGTAGGACAATCTGTGGATAGGAAGGCACAAGCCCAGTAGAAGTGTCTGTGAGAATAAACTGGTGTATTTCTGGGTTACTTCTCTGGAGCTGTCCTGGATGTCATATATATATGGCAGAAAATAAAGTAAAATAAGTTTGAGAGAAAAACTTTTTCATAGGCGTGCATTTAAAACACTTAGGTCATGGTGGTTGAGGTGAGGAGAGTATCAAAACCAGGGAACAGGAGGAAATAGGCAACAAGTGGGAACTTAGGCTATTGATTGATTTTGATTGACAGGGTTACTTATCCAGATGGAATCTATTTGGTCCATAAGAAGTAGTTCTGTGTGAGCTTTTTTGGAGCTTATAAGTTTACAAAAGAGATAAATTTGTTAACAGAATGAAGTCTTTAAGGTGAGCTTAGGGAAAATAAAACTCTTTCATGGAGCAGAAGGTGAAAGAAGGGCTTCTTCCCTTTGTCTAGAAGACTGAATGTATACTAATTTAGCATAATGAGAAACATTTTTAAGTTTATATTTAAAAGATAATCAAAGCAAATTCAAAATATTTGACTATGATAGTTGATAGCATAGATTTAGCATGAGACGTATTTAGAGTGAGAAACACTTTAAGTCTATAATTAAGAGACAACCAAAGGAAACTTAAATTTGTAACTTGTGACTATAAAAGTGGATTATATAGTGGAATGTTTTATTAAGATTATCCTAATTTATCAGAATGCCATTGGTTAATGTTAGGGTTTTGAACCCTTGAAGTCTCAATATGACAGTAGCATAACAAAGGGAAGAAATATGAAGCAATTCAAATTTTAAATCACTTTTTATTACCATTTAAGTTTGTATGTCCTCAAACCTTTATATCTTATAATTACCAACCTTAAGGCACCTTTCTAGACCCTCATTTATATCTTTATAACTTAAGTCTTTCAGTTAACTACTTACCATGAAACATAGGGTTAACCACTGGGAAGCAGTCACAGCAAACTGAGGTTTCTTTGAGATAAGGAAGTAATAGAAGGTTATATCTGTGAAAATTTGTTTTTGAACTTGTGTATCTTTTTTTTTGTAGAGCCTGTGAACAAAGGAAACCTGTTTGACTTTTTGATAAGAGATCCGGTCATCTTAGCTCATTAACAAATTGACTAATGAGTTCATATGTTGGTACGTTACTATGGGATAAGGAGCTAGTTGTCTGTTTTCTAGCTGTCAAGTTGCTGTTAGTTTGGTTGTCAATGTAACTAGAAATCTGGGAAGAATAAAGTATAATCTCTCTCTCTCTCTCTCTCTCTCTCTCTCTCTCTCTCTCTCTCTCTCTCTGTGTGTGTGTGTGTGTGTGTGTGTGTGTGTGTGTGTTGTCCTCCTCCTGCAGAGAAGAAACATGAAAGAAACTACTCACCTTGTCTTAGGAAATATGAGACATTTAATTCTCTGGGTGTCCTCTGTTTGTCTACAGTTTAGGCTGAGTCCTGGCAGCAAGCAAGGCAATGGAACAGTCTTTCTCAGTGATTATTGTATCAAATCCATGTAGAGTCTTTTGTCACTGTTCCCATACTTCTAGGAGACTTAGGGATGGGGAACTGTTTGGATTTTGGAACATTTAACATTATTTTTAGCAGATCTCTGACAAGGTTGAGAGCTAGTATCTATTAAACATATCTGACTCTGGCAATTTGTGTCTGTTTGTAAGTATTTGTTTTATATTGTTTCTAGCAAACATAGAGAGTATATTGGAAATGACAGTAGTAAAAATAAGGCTGAACATATCTTTACGGAAGTGGCCTTTAGCATTTTAATGTGGTAAATCTTTAAAATAATATTAAAATTACTATTTACCAAGGCAGCATAGAAACAATACAAAAACATTATTATAATTGAAAAGTATCTTTGGATCAGGTTGTTTTTAAGCAAGGTGGTACTGAAACTGGGACTTTGCAACAAAGTCATGTGACTGCCCTCAGCCAAAATGGCACTGAAAATGGCATGTGGTAGGAAGTCACATGTTATATCCTAAAATGCAAAGGCTTTTATTTACAGAAGTGTAGCTATGCATCAGCAAAGAGACAAATAGTTAGACGTATAAGGAGACAAATATACGTTTTGCCTTGCAGGCAGGCAGAGTGTTACATGCATGTAAGGAGATCTTTCTCTGTCGAGGTATGGAGCCTTTGCTGCCATGAGAGTCCCTAGAGGTTCAGTGGGTCTGGGGCATCATCCCTGAGGTACCATTCATATGATGGGTCTAGTATACAATAAAGTTTATTTGGGGCATGAGGGGTTGTGAAGGGAGTAGAGGCAGAGACAGAGAGGAAACAGAGAAAGACAGAGAGAAAGAGAGGGGAGAAAAAATGGAAGGGGCCATCCAAGAACAGCCAGGTGGGTGGGGAAAACCTGGCTGTAGCCAGGTGACTGTAGGGGTAGAGTCCAGCCAGAATAATGTCCACAGGTTTATGTCCAACATGGGGAGAGAGATAGGGGAAGAGGTCAAAGTGGGTAGGGAGAAGACAGAGAAAGAGAGGCCAAAGAGTCCTTTTATAGAAAGCTAGATTTATACCTGGCTGTTGCTAGGTAATCATTGGGCAGACTAGAAGAAATGCTTCAGATAGATTCAGGGGTGTTCTTCCATGGTGTAATTGTTCCTATTTTGAAAGAAGAAAAGGAAAAGTTATGGAAAAGAAAGAAGGAAGTACAAGGCTGTGTTGCAAAAAAAATATTGCATAATGGAATGGTGTGTGTGTGTGTTTGTGTGGTGTGCTGGTCTTGTGCAGGTCAAGTTAGTTGCTGTGCATTTATGATTACAGAGGCAATATTGTACCCAGAAGACAGAATTTTATAGGTTTCTCCCATATCTTATGGCTATAATCACTCTCTATTCTTTCTCTTATGTTTTTAGGGCCTTGGAGGGCATAATATAAACTTATTTAATTCTGAAAACCCAAATATCCACTTACTTAGCGTCAGTACTTTGAAAATGTATGCTTGTGCTTTAAGATTTGTTTACTTCAAAGAGATGTGTACAAGCTTTATACAGATAAGATACTGTGAATCTATGAATGGTATGTTACATTTAACTATCTTTTCCAAATATAAGTCTTCAGAGGATATCCAAAATAAGTGTGTGTGTGCGCACGCGCGTGTGCAATCAAGAGAGATAGACAAATGAGAGAGAGAGAGAGAGAGAGAGAGAGAGAGAGAGAGAGAGAGAGAGAGAGAGAGAAAGTATGACACAGTAATCAGAGAAAGACTTGCTCTTAATTCTTTCCTTCTTCCATGTATGCCCAGGTTATCATTCGTAGGTTATCACACAAATAACCAGAAAGCTGGAAGTGTGCCTCCTATTCTTTAAGCATGTACACAATGCTTTAAGCATGTGCACATGCTGCTAAGTTGGTTCCATCTCTTTTATGAGACTAGATAATTGAGCTTTATTCATAATTCATAAACCAATGAAACAAACTTCCAAGGGAATGGAAGTTAATAGTTGACATATATATTAGATACTGAATAATTTAAAACCATTACTGAACCTGTATTCTGTAGTTAGCATTTGTGTTTAGCAAACATAAATGCTATAAAATTAACATGAGTACTTAACAAAGACCTAATAAACCCTATAGTTTTTCCTGCTTATCTGGTTATGATTTGGGGGGAGTTTTGGAGTGTCTGTTGTGTTGGTTTTGGTTTTGGAGGGTTTTTTTGCATAGGATTTTTGTTTGTGTTTGAGAATGAACTTAAAGTTGGGTGGATAGAGAAAAGAGAGCATCTGAAAGGACCTGGTAAAAGGAAAGAATGTGATCAAAATATATGCAAATTTAAAAATAGTTTAACTAATACAATGGAAAACAAAACAAATGTACACCAAAAGGAATAAAGGACACTTAGGAACACCCAGATACTATGATGTCAGGTTTAAATGTCTGACTAATTCCAAAACAAGGAAAAGGAGAATATTTTGACTTCTCTTTCTATGAGAGAGTAAAGTATCTATTTTTTGTTTTTTTCCTGGGTATGGCAACCACCTGAACCTACTGAACCTCTCTCTTAGTATTTAATTGAACAATTTAGCTATAAACTCAAATTTATGTTTTCTGTGCCTCAGAAAACCATGCAACCTGATGTGCATCCTGTCAGAGCAGACAGTGCCATCCCCATCTCCTCCTGTGAACTAAGCCCAAACCATGACGTTTCTCAAAGGTTTCTTGCAGTAGTATTGTTATTATTTGAATCTTGACATTATTAAATGTGTGGAAATCTTTTGTGTTTGTAATATTTAGGCAGTATATGAATATTATGAAATGCATATTTCTGAAATTCTGGAAGTTGAAATTAGCCTAAGTTTGTATACTGGAATAATAGAATTTGTAAGTAAGAAAAGAGCCTCATTCTGTCTCATAAACAATGAACCCAGAGACAAGCAACAAGAAACCATGATCCAGATAAGACAAGACAACTTCATTTTAAGGTCAAAGTGAGCTTGTAGAGAAAAAAATTTGGGGATTATACATCTTTAAGAAATAACCAGAGAATAATTCATATTTACCTCTTAATTTCATTTTTAAAACATAAAAAATAATATTCAGAATTGATACATTTGCATAGTTTAATGAAATTGGCATGAAATGACATGGTATATATTATAATACTATATTGAGTTTGTAGTTTCTAATACAGTAAATATTATAGCTCAACAAAATTTAATATATTTAATAGATAAGATAATGTTTTGTTGGCTATGAGAGAAAAAATTACTTGATAATCTGTTCATTTTCCATTGTGAAATGGCTTGCTGTCAGACAGCTTGCTGGCTGATTCAGGAAGCTGTCCATGGTTGCCTGGCAACAAATTGCTGTGTTGATTTTAATGCTGATAGAATTGGAGCATCCTCTGAGATGCTGCTGAGAGGAAGCAGGATAAAATATACTTTCGTTTATAAGCAACCTTTAATTTTAACAAGACTAACATTTTTGCTTGTTTTTTAATTTATTTTTTATTCATTTTACATTCTGATCACAGCCCCCTCCTTTCTCTCTTCCTAATCCTGCTCTTAAGAATCCCTTCCTGCATTGCCTCCCCCAAGTCTCAGAGAAGGGAAGCCCACTTTTGTAGCACTCACCCTGGGCCATTTAGTTCCAGCATGACTAGGCACACCCTCTCCCACTGAGATGCAATCAGGTAGTCCAGGTAGGGAGAAAGGGATCCAATGGCAGGAAACGGAGAACAAGAAAGCCTTGATCCACTTGTTAAGGGGCCCACATAAAGACCAAGCTGCACATCTGATACAAATGTGTAAGAGGTCTAGGTCCAGCTTCTATATGCTCCCTGGTTGGTGGTTCAGGCTGTTTTAGCTCCTGTGGTCTCAGGTTAGTTAACTCTGTGGGTTTTCTTGTGGCGTTCTTGACCCCTCCTGTTGTAGTAAATATTTAATCTCAAATTGGATTTTCAACCTCATCTTTGATCATTCAGTTCTCAAATAAAAACATACAACTTTTATATTTACAGTAAGCCTTTAATGTACTAGAGCTGGTCAGTATCTACCCTTTAAGCTGTTATGTTTACTTCCCCACCAGTAACACTGAGTTATAACTATGTTCCATCTAGACAGTTTTTAACTTCAATTGACCAGCCTTCTTAACCGTGTTTTCGTGATCACTTACCTACCCTATGTCTCTCACTCTCTCTCCACCTTTTCTCTCTTCCTCCTCACAGTACCCCACCTCTGACCCCAAAACTGGGAATGCAAAAAACCTGCCTACCTTCTGCCCAGTTAGAGAATGTAGGCATCCTTATTCACCAATCTGGGATACTTGGGGAACAAGACAATATAGTGTTACTTGGGTCTACATGTAGATTTTGTCCCTGAGTGCCAGGAGCCATTCTCACAGAGATCTCAAAACCCCCTCCTCTCAGTCATTTCCAGCCTGCTTTCTCTAGGCTGCCTTTAGAAGGAAATGTACTATTTTAAAGATTAGCCAAGTAAGCTAGATGGTCAGTACATACAGAGCTCACCCCAGTGAGCTCAAACAAACAAAGCTCACCTGTGGTTAGGTTACCATAGCAACTCCTTTCCATTTCACCTCCTCATGATTGAAATATGATGCCAAGTTCCTACTGCATCTGCCAAATCTTCCCTGAGATCCTGAGAGACAATTCTGAAAAACTGTTCCTGAGGAACAGTTCCTAATTTCTCAAAAAGACCCCTGAGATTGTTCCCTGAATACAATGGCTTTCCCCCTTCACCTCTCCCACACTTGCTTGCTTGCCTTTATAACACCTTGTGTGAAAATTAAAGTTTGACAGCTTGTTCGGAATGCTGACTTGCTGTCTGCCTCTTTGTGTTTCTTGCCCCCCCCCCACACACACCTTCTTTTTAGGTAGCTACAGGAACCCTGTTGACTGTCCTGCAGGTTGGGATACTCTGGCACCCAACAGTGAGGTACCTGTGGAGCAACTAAGAAGAGGGAGGCCATAGGAATAAGAAAAAAAGAAAAAAGAAAGAAGGAAAGGACCTTAGAGTGCAGTGCAGCTCCAGGAGTGGATTAGGTCAAGGCATGGTTGACCTGCCTAGAAAAATCTCCACAGCAACATCGCCTCGGAAGGTGAGACCCCATGGGGCAAGAATTTATTCTTGAGTCTGTTTTAAGGCTCAAGACATGAGGGGCTGGGTTAAGAAAAGGAGATCTTAGGTACTTCTTTGAGAGGTACTCAGGGTCTTAAGTATTATGTTGGACAATTTTGTCCCTGGTTCCCAGAGGAAGGAACCATAGATAAGAAAACATGGGCTAGAGTACGTAATTATTTTAGAGATTACTATGCAACTTTTGGTCTGGGGGAAAAAAGTTCTGGTTACTGCCTTTAACTACTGGTCTCTGATTAATGACATTATTCAGAATTCCTCCTGTTTCCAGGATCTAGTTCTCTGAAAAAGTGCTTGTCCAGACACTGTCTCTGTGCTCTCTTATCCCTCCAGCCTCTGATAGATATGGAGGAGGGACATTTAAAACGGTCTCTGTCTATGTCTGCTCTTTTTCCTAATTTCTCAAAAAGACCAAATTCTATCTTTCTCTATAAACTTTGAAATCTAGTCATAATTCAGGTGCTGACACTCTATCACCGGCGAGGAAGCCAACTTGGAGGAGAAAGCTGCCAGCAGGTGAGCCACTAAAGAAACTTCTCTCTGCCAAGGGGTAGAGAGACGTAAGGAGCAAGTAGCCTTCTTAAAGGATGTAGGAGAGTTAGAGAGACAGGTGGTCATTCTAAATTCAGGACTCTTACAAGCCCCTTGACTTTAAAATTTTAGAAAAAATAAAGTCCACAGTCACAGCCTATGGGCGGACTGCACCCTTCACTTTGGCACTTCGAATCTTCCACTGAGTGCTGGCTGACACCTGAGGAATTTATCTAGCTTGCCTGAGCTGAGCTCTCTTGGGGAGAATTTGTTCTTTGGAAGTCAGAGGCAGCTGAAGCAGCCAGAGAAATTGAAAGTAAAAAACGCTCAAGGGTAAAGTGTAAGTCCTGGACTGCAAAGAAACTCTTAGGCTCTCCTCCCCTCCCACCCCTCTCCACGTGGTCATGGCCAGTCTCTACTTCTCTGCACATTCTCCCTGGCTTTCTCTGCCTCCACTACCCCCATTAAATTTCATCCTCCATCCTGAATAAACTTTATTCTATACCATGTCTGTGTGTGTCTGCCTAGGCACCCCCCTTCCCTATACCGCTGTATAACACATTCTCTAAACCTCTCTCTCTCTCTCTCTCTCTCTCTCTCTCTCTCTCTCTCTCTCTCTCTCTCTCTCTCTGAACCCAACAGAGGTTAAAAAAAGCAGGGCGCTGGGGAGTAATTATCAGTGGCTGCCACTG